>NW_026614089.1:300000-588305 GCF_026230105.1 Diorhabda sublineata | reverse complement strand
ATGATATCTGACAAAGTTAGATGCAAACTCACTCAAATATATGAGAAATGTGGAAATTCGACTTCAAATTAGGAAGATAGACTTTGAAAATTTTCAATTATTACAAAGTGACAGTTGACCTCAATGGTCTTCAATCGATGTTATTCGATGATATCTGAGAGAGTTAGATGCAAACTCACTCAAATATATGAGAAATGTTTAAATTCCACTTCAAATTAGGAAGATAAACTTTGAAAATTTTCCATATTTACAGTGACAGTCGACCTCAATGGGCTTCAATGGATGTTGATCGATGACATCTGACAAAGTTAGATGCAAACTCACTCAAATATATGAGAAATGTTGAAATTCGACTTCAAATTAGGAAGATAGACTTTGAAAATTTTCCATATTTTCAAAGTGACAGTTGACCTCAATGGGCTTCAATGGATGTTATTCGATGATATCTGACAAAGTTAGATGCAAACTCACTCAAATATATGAGAAATGTTGAAATTCGACTTCAAATTAGGAAGATAGACTTTGAAAATTTTCAATTATTACAAAGTGACAGTTGAACTCAATGGTCTTCAATCGATCTTATTCGATGATATCTGACAGAGTTAGATGCAAACTCACTCAAATATATGAGAAATGTTGAAATTCGACTTCACATTAGGAAGATAGACTTTGAAAATTTTCAATTATTACAAAGTGACAGTTGACCACAATGGTCTTCAATCGATGTTATTCGATTATATTTGACAGAGTTAGATGCAAACTCACTCAAATATATGAGAAATGTTGAAATTCGACTTCAAATTAGGAAGATAGACTTTGAAAATTTTCAATTATTACAAAGTGACAGTTGACCTCAATGGTCTTCAATGGATGTTATTCGATGATATCTGACAAAGTTATATGCAAACAAACTCAAATATATGAGAAATGTTGAAATTCGACTTCACATTAGGAAGATAGACTTTGAAAATTTTCAATTATTACAAAGTGACAGTTGACCTCAATGGTCTTCAATCGATGTTATTCGATGATATCTGACAGATTTAGATGCAAACTCACTCAAATATATGAGAAATGTTGAAATTCGACTTCACATTAGGAAGATAGACTTTGAAAATTTTCAATTATTACAAAGTGACAGTTGACCTCAATGGTCTTCAATCGATGTTATTCGATGATATCTGACAGAGTTAGATGCAAACTCACTCAAATATATGAGAAATGTTGAAATTCGAGTTCAAATTAGGAACATAGACTTTGAAAATTTTCCATATTTACAAAGTGACAGTTGACCTCAATGGGCTTCAATTGATGTTATTCGATGACATCTGACAAAGTTAGATGCAAACTCACTCAAATATATGAGAAATGTTGGAATTCGACTTCAAATTAGGAAGATAGACTTTGAAAATTTTCAATTATTACAAAGTGACAGTTGACCTCAATGGTCTTCAATCGATGTTATTCGATGATATCTGACAGAGTTAGATGCAAACTCACTCAAATATATGAGAAATGTTGAAATTCGACTTCACATTAGGAAGATAGACTTTGAAAATTTTCAATTATTACAAAGTGACAGTTGACCTCAATGGTCTTCAATCGATGTTATTCGATGATATCTGACAGAGTTAGATGCAAACTCACTCAAATATATGAGAAATGTTGAAATTCGACTTCAAATTAGGAAGATAGACTTTGAAAATTTTCAATTATTACAAAGTGACAGTTGACCTCAATGGGCTTCAATGGATGTTATTCGATGATATCTGACAAAGTTAGATGCAAACTCACTCAAATATATGAGAAATGTTGAAATTCGACTTCACATTAGGAAGATAGACTTTGAAAATTTTCAATTATTACAAAGTGACAGTTGACCTCAATGGTCTTCAATCGATGTTATTCGATGATATCTGACAGATTTAGATGCAAACTCACTCAAATATATGAGAAATGTTGAAATTCGACTTCACATTAGGAAGATAGACTTTGAAAATTTTCAATTATTACAAAGTGACAGTTGACCTCAATGGTCTTCAATCGATGTTATTCGATGATATCTGACAGAGTTAGATGCAAACTCACTCAAATATATGAGAAATGTTGAAATTCGAGTTCAAATTAGGAACATAGACTTTGAAAATTTTCCATATTTACAAAGTGACAGTTGACCTCAATGGGCTTCAATTGATGTTATTCGATGACATCTGACAAAGTTAGATGCAAACTCACTCAAATATATGAGAAATGTTGGAATTCGACTTCAAATTAGGAAGATAGACTTTGAAAATTTTCAATTATTACAAAGTGACAGTTGACCTCAATGGTCTTCAATCGATGTTATTCGATGATATCTGACAGAGTTAGATGCAAACTCACTCAAATATATGAGAAATGTTGAAATTCGACTTCACATTAGGAAGATAGACTTTGAAAATTTTCAATTATTACAAAGTGACAGTTGACCTCAATGGTCTTCAATCGATGTTATTCGATGATATCTGACAGAGTTAGATGCAAACTCACTCAAATATATGAGAAATGTTGAAATTCGACTTCAAATTAGGAAGATAGACTTTGAAAATTTTCAATTATTACAAAGTGACAGTTGACCTCAATGGGCTTCAATGGATGTTATTCGATGATATCTGACAAAGTTAGATGCAAACTCACTCAAATATATGAGAAATGTTGAAATTCGACTTCACATTAGGAAGATAGACTTTGAAAATTTTCAATTATTACAAAGTGACAGTTGACCTCAATGGTCTTCAATCGATGTTATTCGATGATATCTGACAGAGTTAGATGCAAACTCACTCAAATATATGAGAAATGTTGAAATTCGACTTCAAATTAGGAAGATAGACTTTGAAAATTTTCCATATTTTCAAAGTGACAGTTGACCTCAATTGGCTTCAATGGATGTTATTCGATGATATCTGACAAAGTTAGATGCAAACTCACTCAAATATATGAGAAATGTTGAAATTCGACTTCACATTAGGAAGATAGACTTTGAAAATTTTCAATTATTACAAAGTGACAGTTGACCTCAATGGGCTTCAATGGATGTTATTCGATGATATCTGACAAAGTTAGATGCAAACTCACTCAAATATATGAGAAATGTTGAAATTCGACTTCACATTAGGAAGATAGACTTTGAAAATTTTCAATTATTACAAAGTGACAGTTGACCTCAATGGGCTTCAATGGATGTTATTCGATGATATCTGACAAAGTTAGATGTAAACTCACTCAAATATATGAGAAATGTTGAAATTCGACCTCACATTAGGAAGATAGACTTTGAAAATTTTCAATTATTACAAAGTGACAGTTGACCTCAATGGTCTTCAATCGATGTTATTCGATGATATCTGACAGAGTTAGATGCAAACTCACTCAAATATATGAGAAATGTTGAAATTCGACTTCAAATTAGGAAGATAGACTTTGAAAATTTTCCATATTTTCAAAGTGACAGTTGACCTCAATTGGCTTCAATGGATGTTATTCGATGATATCTGACAAAGTTAGATGCAAACTCACTCAAATATATGAGAAATGTTGAAATTCGACTTCACATTAGGAAGATAGACTTTGAAAATTTTCAATTATTACAAAGTGACAGTTGACCTCAATAGGCTTCAATGGATGTTATTCGATGATATCTGACAGAGTTAGATGCAAACTCACTCAAATATATGAGAAATGTTGAAATTCGACTTCAAATTAGGAAGATAGACTTTGAAAATTTTCCATATTTTCAAAGTGACAGTTGACCTCAATGGTCTTCAATGGATGTTATTCGATGATATGTGAAAAAGTTAGATGCAAACTCACTCAAATATATGAGAAATGTTGAAATTCGACTTCACATTAGGAAGATAGACTTTGAAAATTTTCAATTATTACAAAGTGACAGTTGACCTCAATGGTCTTCAATCGATGTTATTCGATGATATCTGACAGAGTTAGATGCAAACTCACTCAAATATATGAGAAATGTTGAAATTCGACTTCAAATTAGGAAGATAGACTCTGAAAATTTTCAATTATTACAAAGTGACAGTTGACCTCAATGGTCTTCAATCGATGTTATTCGATGATATCTGAGAGAGTTATATGCAAACTCACTCAAAGATATGAGAAATGTTGAAATTCGACTTCAAATTAGGAAGATAGACTTTGAAAATTTTCCATATTTACAGTGACAGTTGACCTCAATGGGCTTCAATGGATGTTATTCGATGATATCTGACAAAGTTAGATGCAAACTCACTCAAATATATGAGAAATGTTGAAATTCGACTTCACAATAGGAAGATAGACTTTGAAAATTTTCAATTATTACAAAGTGACAGTTGACCTCAATAGGCTTCAATGGATGTTATTCGATGATATCTGACAAAGTTAGATGCAAACTCACTCAAATATATGAGAAATGTTGAAATTCGACTTCAAATTAGGAAGATAGACTTTGAAAATTATCAATTATTACAAAGTGACAGTTGACCTCAATGGTCTTCAATCGATGTTATTCGATGATATCTGACAAAGTTAGATGCAAACTCACTCAAATATATGAGAAATGTTGAAATTCGACTTCAAATTAGGAAGATAGACTTTGAAAATTTTCCATATTTTCAAAGTGACAGTTGACCTCAAAGGGCTTCAATGGATGTTATTCGATGATATCTGACAAAGTTAGATGCAAACTCACTCAAATATATGAGAAATGTTGAAATTCGACTTCACATTAGGAAGATAGACTTTGAAAATTTTCCATATTTTCAAAGTGACAGTTGACCTCAATGGGCTTCAATGGATGTTATTCGATGATATCTGACAAAGTTAGATGCAAACTCACTCAAATATATGAGAAATGTTGCAGTTCGACTTCACATTAAGAAGATAGACTTTGAAAATTTTCAATTATTACAAAGTGACAGTTGACCTCAATGGGCTTCAATGGATGTTATTCGATGATATCTGACAAAGTTGGATGCAAACTCACTCAAATATATGAGAAATGTTGAAATTCGACTTCACATTAGGAAGATAGACTTTGAAAATTTTCAATTATTACAAAGTGACAGTTGAACTCAATGGTCTTCAATCGATGTTTTTCGATGATATCTGACCAAGTTAGATGCAAACTCACTCAAATATATGAGAAATGTTGAAATTCGACTTCACATTAGGAAGATAGACTTTGAAAATTTTCAATTATTACAAAGTGACAGTTGAACTCAATGGTCTTCAATCGATGATATCTGACAGAGTTAGATGCAAAGTCACTCAAATATATGAGAAATGTTGAAATTCGACTTCACATTAGGAAGATAGACTTTGAAAATTTTCAATTATTACAAAGGACAGTTGACCTCAATGGTCTTCAATCGATGTTATTCGATGATATCTGACAGAGTTAGATGCAAACTCACTCAAATATATGAGAAATGTTGAAATTCGACTTCAAATTAGGAAGATAGACTTTGAAAATTTTCCATATTTTCAAAGTGACAGTTGACCTCAATTGGCTTCAATGGATGTTATTCGATGATATCTGACAAAGTTAGATGCAAACTCACTCAAATATATGAGAAATGTTGAAATTCGACTTCACATTAGGAAGATAGACTTTGAAAATTTTCAATTATTACAAAGTGACAGTTGACCTCAATAGGCTTCAATGGATGTTATTCGATGATATCTGACAAAGTTAGATGCAAACTCACTCAAATATATGAGAAATGTTGAAATTCGACTTCAAATTAGGAAGATAGACTTTGAAAATTTTCAATTATTACAAAGTGACAGTTGACCTCAATGGTCTTCAATCGATGTTATTCGATGATATCTGAGAGAGTTAGATGCAAACTCACTCAAATATATGAGAAATGTTGAAATTCGACTTCAAATTAGGAAGATAGACTTTGAAAATTTTCCATATTTATAGTGACAGTTGACCTCAATGGGCTTCAATGGATGTTATTCGATGATATCTGACAAAGTTAGATGCAAACTCACTCAAATATATGAGAAATGTTGAAATTCGACTTCACATTAGGAAGATAGACTTTGAAAATTTTCCATATTTTCAAAGTGACAGTTGACCTCAATGGGCTTCAATGGATGTTATTCGATGATATCTGACAAAGTTAGATGCAAACTCACTCAAATATATGAGAAATGTTGAAGTTCGACTTCACATTAAGAAGATAGACTTTGAAAATTTTCAATTATTACAAAGTGACAGTTGACCTCAATGGGCTTCAATGGATGTTATTCGATGATATCTGACAAAGTTGGATGCAAACTCACTCAAATATATGAGAAATGTTGAAATTCGACTTCACATTAGGAAGATAGACTTTGAAAATTTTCAATTATTACAAAGTGACAGTTGAACTCAATGGTCTTCAATCGATGTTATTCGATGATATCTGACCAAGTTAGATGCAAACTCACTCAAATATATGAGAAATGTTGAAATTCGACTTCACATTAGGAAGATAGACTTTGAAAATTTTCAATTATTACAAAGTGACAGTTGAACTCAATGGTCTTCAATCGATGTTATTCGATGATATCTGACAGAGTTAGATGCAAAGTCACTCAAATATATGAGAAATGTTGAAATTCGACTTCACATTAGGAAGATAGACTTTGAAAATTTTCAATTATTACAAAGGACAGTTGACCTCAATGGTCTTCAATCGATGTTATTCGATGATATCTGACAGAGTTAGATGCAAACTCACTCAAATATATGAGAAATGTTGAAATTCGACTTCAAATTAGGAAGATAGACTTTGAAAATTTTCCATATTTTCAAAGTGACAGTTGACCTCAATTGGCTTCAATGGATGTTATTCGATGATATCTGACAAAGTTAGATGCAAACTCACTCAAATATATGAGAAATGTTGAAATTCGACTTCACATTAGGAAGATAGACTTTGAAAATTTTCAATTATTACAAAGTGACAGTTGACCTCAATAGGCTTCAATGGATGTTATTCGATGATATCTGACAAAGTTAGATGCAAACTCACTCAAATATATGAGAAATGTTGAAATTCGACTTCAAATTAGGAAGATAGACTTTGAAAATTTTCAATTATTACAAAGTGACAGTTGACCTCAATGGTCTTCAATCGATGTTATTCGATGATATCTGAGAGAGTTAGATGCAAACTCACTCAAATATATGAGAAATGTTGAAATTCGACTTCAAATTAGGAAGATAGACTTTGAAAATTTTCCATATTTACAGTGACAGTTGACCTCAATGGGCTTCAATGGATGTTATTCGATGATATCTGACAAAGTTAGATGCAAACTCACTCAAATATATGAGAAATGTTGAAATTCGACTTCACATTAGGAAGATAGACTTTGAAAATTTTCAATTATTACAAAGTGACAGTTGACATCAATAGGCTTCAATGGATGTTATTCGATGATAACTGACAAAGTTAGATGCAAACTCACTCAAATATATGAGAAATGTTGAAATTCGACTTCAAATTAGGAAGATAGACTTTGAAAATTTTCAATTATTACAAAGTGACAGTTGACCTCAATGGTCTTCAATCGATGTTATTCGATGATATCTGACAAAGTTAGATGCAAACTCACTCAAATATATGAGAAATGTTGAAATTCGACTTCAAATTAGGAAGATAGACTTTGAAAATTTTCCATATTTTCAAAGTGACAGTTGACCTCAATGGGCTTCAATGGATGTTATTCGATGATATCTGACAAAGTTAGATGCAAACTCACTCAAATATATGAGAAATGTTGAAATTCGACTTCACATTAGGAAGATAGACTTTGAAAATTTTCCATATTTTCAAAGTGACAGTTGACCTCAATGGGCTTCAATGGATGTTATTCGATGATATCTGACAAAGTTAGATGCAAACTCACTCAAATATATGAGAAATGTTGAAGTTCGACTTCACATTAAGAAGATAGACTTTGAAAATTTTCAATTATTACAAAGTGACAGTTGACCTCAATGGGCTTCAATGGATGTTATTCGATGATATCTGACAAAGTTGAATGCAAACTCACTCAAATATATGAGAAATGTTGAAATTCGACTTCACATTAGGAAGATAGACTTTGAAAATTTTCAATTATTACAAAGTGACAGTTGAACTCAATGGTCTTCAATCGATGTTATTCGATGATATCTGACCAAGTTAGATGCAAACTCACTCAAATATATGAGAAATGTTGGAATTCGACTTCACATTAGGAAGAAAGACTTTGAAAATTTTCAATTATTACAAAGTGACAGTTGAACTCAATGGTCTTCAATCGATGTTATTCGATGATATCTGACAGAGTTAGATGCAAAGTCACTCAAATATATGAGAAATGTTGAAATTCGACTCCACATTAGGAAGATAGACTTTGAAAATTTTCAATCATTACAAAGGACAGTTGACCTCAATGGTCTTCAATGGATGTTATTCGATGATATCTGACAAAGTTAGATGCAAACTCACTCAAATATATGAGAAATGTTGAAATTCGACTTCACATTAGGAAGATAGACTTTGAAAATTTTCAATTATTACAAAGTGACAGTTGACCTCAATGGGCTTCAATGGATGTTATTCGATGATATCTGACAAAGTTAGATGCAAACTCACTCAAATATATGAGAAATGTTGAAATTCGACTTCAAATTAGGAAGATAGACTTTGAAAATTTTTCATATTTTCAAAGTGACAGTTGACCTCAATGGGCTTCAATGGATGTTATTCGATGATATCTGACAAAGTTAGATGCAAACTCACTCAAATATATGAGAAATGTTGAAGTTCGACTTCACATTAAGAAGATAGACTTTGAAAATTTTCAATTATTACAAAGTGACAGTTGACCTCAATGGGCTTCAATGGATGTTATTCGATGATATCTGACAAAGTTAGATGCAAACTCACTCAAATATATGAGAAATGTTGAAATTCGACTTCACATTAGGAAGATAGACTTTGAAAATTTTCAATTATTACAAAGTGACAGTTGAACTCAATGGTCTTCAATCGATGTTATTCGATGATATCTGACAAAGTTAGATGCAAACTCACTCAAATATATGAAAAATGTTGAAATTCGACTTCACATTAGGAAGATAGACTTTGAAAATTTTCAATTATTACAAAGTGACAGTTGAACTCAATGGTCTTCAATCGATGTTATTCGATGATATCTGACAGAGTTAGATGCAAACTCACTCAAATATATGAGAAATGTTGAAATTCGACTTCACATTAGGAAGATAGACTGAAAATTTTCAATTATTACAAAGTGACAGTTGACCACAATGGTCTTCAATCGATGTTATTCGATGATATCTGACAAAGTTAGATGCAAACTCACTCAAATATATGAGAAATGTTGAAATTCGACTTCACATTAGGAAGATAGACTGAAAATTTTCAATTATTACAAAGTGACAGTTGACCTCAATGGTCTTCAATCGATGTTATTCGATGATATCTGCCAAAGTTAGATGCAAACTCACTCAAATATATGAGGAATGTTTAAATTTGACTTCAAATTAGGAAGATAGACTTTGAAAATTTTCCATATTTTCAAAGTGACAGTTGACCTTAATGGGCTTCAATGGATGTTATTCGATGATATCTGACAAAGTTAGATGCAATCTCACTCAAATATATGAGAAATGTTGAAATTCGACTTCACATTAGGAAGATAGACTTTGAAAATTTTCAATTATTACAAAGTGACAGTTGACCTCAATAGGCTTCAATTGATGTTATTCGATGATATCTGACAAAGTTAGATGCAAACTCACTCAAATATATGAGAAATGTGGAAATTCGACTTCAAATTAGGAAGATAGACTTTGAAAATTTTCAATTATTACAAAGTGACAGTTGACCTCAATGGTCTTCAATCGATGTTATTCGATGATATCTGAGAGAGTTAGATGCAAACTCACTCAAATATATGAGAAATGTTGAAATTCGACTTCAAATTAGGAAGATAGACTTTGAAAATTTTCCATATTTACAGTGACAGTTGACCTCAATGGGCTTCAATGGATGTTATTCGATGATATCTGACAAAGTTAGATGCGAACTCACTCAAATATATGAGAAATGTTGAAATTCGACTTCAAATTAGGAAGATAGACTTTGAAAATTTTCAATTATTACAAAGTGACAGTTGACCTCAATGGTCTTCAATCGATGTTATTCGATGATATCTGACAAAGTAAGATGCAAACTCACTCAAATATATGAGAAATGTTGAAATTCGACTTCAAATTAGGAAGATAGACTTTGAAAATTTTCCATATTTACAGTGACAGTTGACCTCAATGGGCTTCAATGGATGTTATTCGATGATATCTGACAAAGTTAGATGCAAACTCACTCAAATATATGAGAAATGTTGAAATTCGACTTCACATTAGGAAGATAGACTTTGAAAATTTTCAATTATTACAAAGTGACAGTTGAACTCAATGGTCTTCAATCGATGTTATTCGATGATATCTGACAAAGTTAGATGCAAACTCACTCAAATATATGAAAAATGTTGAAATTCGACTTCACATTAGGAAGATAGACTTTGAAAATTTTCAATTATTACAAAGTGACAGTTGAACTCAATGGTCTTCAATCGATGTTATTCGATGATATCTGACAGAGTTAGATGCAAACTCACTCAAATATATGAGAAATGTTGAAATTCGACTTCACATTAGGAAGATAGACTGAAAATTTTCAATTATTACAAAGTGACAGTTGACCACAATGGTCTTCAATCGATGTTATTCGATGATATCTGACAAAGTTAGATGCAAACTCACTCAAATATATGAGAAATGTTGAAATTCGACTTCACATTAGGAAGATAGACTGAAAATTTTCAATTATTACAAAGTGACAGTTGACCTCAATGGTCTTCAATCGATGTTATTCGATGATATCTGCCAAAGTTAGATGCAAACTCACTCAAATATATGAGGAATGTTTAAATTTGACTTCAAATTAGGAAGATAGACTTTGAAAATTTTCCATATTTTCAAAGTGACAGTTGACCTTAATGGGCTTCAATGGATGTTATTCGATGATATCTGACAAAGTTAGATGCAATCTCACTCAAATATATGAGAAATGTTGAAATTCGACTTCACATTAGGAAGATAGACTTTGAAAATTTTCAATTATTACAAAGTGACAGTTGACCTCAATAGGCTTCAATTGATGTTATTCGATGATATCTGACAAAGTTAGATGCAAACTCACTCAAATATATGAGAAATGTGGAAATTCGACTTCAAATTAGGAAGATAGACTTTGAAAATTTTCAATTATTACAAAGTGACAGTTGACCTCAATGGTCTTCAATCGATGTTATTCGATGATATCTGAGAGAGTTAGATGCAAACTCACTCAAATATATGAGAAATGTTGAAATTCGACTTCAAATTAGGAAGATAGACTTTGAAAATTTTCCATATTTACAGTGACAGTTGACCTCAATGGGCTTCAATGGATGTTATTCGATGATATCTGACAAAGTTAGATGCGAACTCACTCAAATATATGAGAAATGTTGAAATTCGACTTCAAATTAGGAAGATAGACTTTGAAAATTTTCAATTATTACAAAGTGACAGTTGACCTCAATGGTCTTCAATCGATGTTATTCGATGATATCTGACAAAGTTAGATGCAAACTCACTCAAATATATGAGAAATGTTGAAATTCGACTTCAAATTAGGAAGATAGACTTTGAAAATTTTCCATATTTACAGTGACAGTTGACCTCAATGGGCTTCAATGGATGTTATTCGATGATATCTGACAAAGTTAGATGCAAACTCACTCAAATATATGAGAAATGTTGAAATTCGACTTCACATTAGGAAGATAGACTTTGAAAATTTTCAATTATTACAAAGTGACAGTTGACCTCAATGGTCTTCGATCGATGTTATTCGATGATATCTGAGAGAGTTAGATGCAAACTCACTCAAATATATGAGAAATGTTGAAATTCGACTTCAAATTAGGAACATAGACTTTGAAAATTTTCCATATTTACAAAGTGACAGTTGACCTCAATGGGCTTCAATTGATGTTATTCGATGACATCTGACAAATGCAGATGCAAACTCACTCAAATATATGAGAAATGTTGAAATTCGACTTCAAATTAGGAAGATAGACTTTGAAAATTTTCAATTATTACAAAGTGACAGTTGACCTCAATGGGCTTCAATGGATGTTATTCGATGATATCTGACAAAGTTAGATGCAAACTCACTCAAATATATGAGAAATGTTGAAATTCGTCTTCACATTAGGAAGATAGACTTTGAAAATTTTCAATTATTACAAAGTGACAGTTGACCTCAATGGGCTTCAATGGATGTTATTCGATGATATCTGACAAAGTTAGATGCAAACTCACTCAAATATATGAGAAATGTTGAAATTCGACTTCACATTAGGAAGATAGACTTTGAAAATTTTCAATTATTACAAAGTGACAGTTGACCTCAATGGTCTTCAATCGATGTTATTCGATGATATCTGACAGAGTTAGATGCAAACTCACTCAAATATATGAGAAATGTTGAAATTCGACTTCAAATTAGGAAGATAGACTTTGAAAATTTTCCATATTTTCAAAGTGACAGTTGACCTCAATGGGCTTCAATGGATGTTATTCGATGATATCTGACAAAGTTAGATGCAAACTCACTCAAATATATGAGAAATGTTGAAATTCGACTTCACATTAGGAAGATAGACTTTGAAAATTTTCAATTATTACAAAGTGACAGTTGACCTCAATAGGCTTCAATGGATGTTATTCGATGATATCTGACAAAGTTAGATGCAAACTCACTCAAATATATGAGAAATGTTGAAATTCGACTTCAAATTAGGAAGATAGACTTTGAAAATTTTCAATTATTACAAAGTGACAGTTGACCTCAATGGTCTTCAATCGATGTTATTCGATGATATCTGAGAGAGTTATATGCAAACTCACTCAAATATATGAGAAATGTTGAAATTCGACTTCAAATTAGGAAGATAGACTTTAAAAATTTTCCATATTTACAGTGACAGTTGACCTCAATGGGCTTCAATGGATGTTATTCGATGATATCTGACAAAGTTAGATGCAAACTCACTCAAATATATGAGAAATGTTGAAATTCGACTTCACATTAGGAAGATAGACTTTGAAAATTTTCAATTATTACAAAGTGACAGTTGACCTCAATGGTCTTCAATCGATGTTATTCGATGATATCTGACAGAGTTAGATGCAAACTCACTCAAATATATGAGAAATGTTGAAATTCGACTTCAAATTAGGAAGATAGACTTTGAAAATTTTCCATATTTTCAAAGTGACAGTTGACCTCAATGGGCTTCAATGGATGTTATTCGATGATATCTGACAAAGTTAGATGCAAACTCACTCAAATATATGAGAAATGTTGAAATTCGACTTCACATTAGGAAGATAGACTTTGAAAATTTTCAATTATTACAAAGTGACAGTTGACCTCAATAGGCTTCAATGGATGTTATTCGATGATATCTGACAAAGTTAGATGCAAACTCACTCAAATATATGAGAAATGTTGAAATTCGACTTCAAATTAGGAAGATAGACTTTGAAAATTTTCAATTATTACAAAGTGACAGTTGACCTCAATGGTCTTCAATCGATGTTATTCGATGATATCTGAGAGAGTTATATGCAAACTCACTCAAATATATGAGAAATGTTGAAATTCGACTTCAAATTAGGAAGATAGACTTTAAAAATTTTCCATATTTACAGTGACAGTTGACCTCAATGGGCTTCAATGGATGTTATTCGATGATATCTGACAAAGTTAGATGCAAACTCACTCAAATATATGAGAAATGTTGAAATTCGACTTCACATTAGGAAGATAGACTTTGAAAATTTTCCATATTTTCAAAGTGACAGTTGACCTCAATGGGCTTCAATGGATGTTATTCGATGATATCTGACAAAGTTAGATGCAAACTCACTCAAATATATGAGGAATGTTGAAATTCGACTTCACATTAGGAAGATAGACTTTGAAAATTTTCAATTATTACAAAGTGACAGTTGACCTCAATGGGCTTCAATGGATGTTATTCGATGATATCTGACAAAGTTAGATGCAAACTCACTCAAATATATGAGAAATGTTGAAATTCGACTTCACATTAGGAAGATAGACTTTGAAAATTTTCAATTATTACAAAGTGACAGTTGACCTCAATGGTCTTCAATCGATGTTATTCGATGATATCTGACAGAGTTAGATGCAAACTCACTCAAATATATGAGAAATGTTGAAATTCGACTTCAAATTAGGAAGATAGACTTTGAAAATTTTCCATATTTTCAAAGTGACAGTTGACCTCAATTGGCTTCAATGGATGTTATTCGATGATATCTGACAAAGCTAGATGCAAACTCACTCAAATATATGAGAAATGTTGAAATTCGACTTCACATTAGGAAGATAGACTTTGAAAATGTTCAATTATTACAAAGTGACAGTTGACCTCAATAGGCTTCAATGGATGTTATTCGATGATATCTGACAAAGTTAGATGCAAACTCACTCAAATATATGAGAAATGTTGAAATTCGACTTCAAATTAGGAAGATAGACTTTGAAAATTTTCAATTATTACAAAGTGACAGTTGACCTCAATGGTCTTCAATCGATGTTATTCGATGATATCTGAGAGAGTTAGATGCAAACTCACTCAAATATATGAGAAATGTTGAAATTCGACTTCAAATTAGGAAGATAGACTTTGAAAATTTTCCATATTTACAGTGACAGTTGACCTCAATGGGCTTCAATGGATGTTATTCGATGATATCTGACAAAGTTAGATGCAAACTCACTCAAATATATGAGAAATGTTGAAATTCGACTTCACATTAGGAAGATAGACTTTGAAAATTTTCAATTATTACAAAGTCACAGTTGACCTCAATAGGCTTCAATGGATGTTATTCGATGATATCTGACAAAGTTAGATGCAAACTCACTCAAATATATGAGGAATGTTGAAATTCGACTTCAAATTAGGAAGATAGACTTTGAAAATTTTCAATTATTACAAAGTGACAGTTGACCTCAATGGTCTTCAATCGATGTTATTCGATGATATCTGACAAAGTTAGATGCAAACTCACTCAAATATATGAGAAATGTTGAAATTCGACTTCAAATTAGGAAGATAGACTTTGAAAATTTTCCATATTTTCAAAGTGACAGTTGACCACAATGGGCTTCAATGGATGTTATTCGATGATATCTGACAAAGTTAGATGCAAACTCACTCAAATATATGAGAAATGTTGAAGTTCGACTTCACATTAAGAAGATAGACTTTGAAAATTTTCAATTATTACAAAGTGACAGTTGACCTCAATGGGCTTCAATGGATGTTATTCGATGATATCTGACAAAGTTAGATGCAAACTCACTCAAATATATGAGAAATGTTGAAATTCGACTTCACATTAGGAAGATAGACTTTGAAAATTTTCAATTATTACAAAGTGACAGTTGACCTCAATGGGCTTCAATGGATGTTATTCGATGATATCTGACAAAGTTAGATGCAAACTCACTCAAATATATGAGAAATGTTGAAATTCAACTTCACATTAGGAAGATAGACTTTGAAAATTTTCAATTATTACAAAGTGACAGTTGACCTCAATGGGCTTCAATGGATGTTATTCGATGATATCTGACAAAGTTAGATGCAAACTCACTCAAATATATGAGAAATGTTGAAATTCGACTTCAAATTAGGAAGATAGACTTTGAAAATTTTCCAAATTTTCAAAGTGACAGTTGACCTCAATGGGCTTCAATGGATGTTATTCGATGATATCTGACAAAGTTAGATGCAAACTCACTCAAATATATGAGAAATGTTGAAATTCGACTTCACATTAGGAAGATAGACTTTGAAAATTTTCAATTATTACAAAGTGACAGTTGACCTCAATGGGCTTCAATGGATGTTATTCGATGATATCTGACAAAGTTAGATGCAAACTCACTCAAATATATGAGAAATGTTGAAATTCGACTTCACATTAGGAAGATAGACTTTGAAAATTTTCAATTATTACAAAGTGACAGTTGAATTCAATGGTCTTCAATCGATGTTATTCGATGATATCTGACAAAGTTAGATGCAAACTCACTCAAATATATGAGAAATGTTGAAATTCGACTTCACATTAGGAAGATAGACTTTGAAAATTTTCAATTATTACAAAGTGACAGTTGAACTCAATGGTCTTCAATCGATGTTATTCGATGATATCTGACAGAGTTAGATGCAAACTCACTCAAATATATGAGAAATGTTGAAATTCCACTTCAAATTAGGAAGATAGACTTTGAAAATTTTCAATTATTACAAAGTGACAGTTGACCTCAATGGTCTTCAATCGATGTTATTCGATGATATCTGACAAAGTTAGATGCAAACTCACTCAAATATATGAGAAATGTTGAAATTCGACTTCACATTAGGAAGATAGACTTTGAAAATTTTCAATTATTACAAAGTGACAGTTGACCACAATGGTCTTCAATCGATGTTATTCGATGATATCTGACAAAGTTAGATGCAAACTCACTCAAATATATGAGAAATGTTGAAATTCCACTTCAAATTAGGAAGATAGACTTTGAAAATTTTCAATTATTACAAAGTGACAGTTGACCTCAATGGTCTTCAATCGATGTTATTCGATGATATCTGACAAAGTTAGATGCAAACTCACTCAAATATATGAGAAATGTTGAAATTCGACTTCAAATTAGGAAGATAGACTTTGAAAATTTTCAATTATTACAAAGTGACAGTTGACCTCAATGGTCTTCAATCGATGTTATTCGATGATATCTGACAAAGTTAGATGCAAACTCACTCAAATATATGAGAAATGTTGAAATTCGACTTCAAATTAGGAAGATAGACTTTGAAAATTTTCCATATTTTCAAAGTGACAGTTGACCTCAATGGGCTCCAACGGATGTTATTCGATGATATCTGACAAAGTTAGATGCAAACTCACTCAAATATATGAGAAATGTTGAAATTCGACTTCACATTAGGAAGATAGACTTTGAAAATTTTCAATTATTACAAAGTGACAGTTGACCTCAATAGGCTTCAATGGATGTTATTCGATGATATCTGACAAAGTTAGATGCAAACTCACTCAAATATATGAGAAATGTTGAAATTCGACTTCAAATTAGGAAGATAGACTTTGAAAATTTTCAATTATTACAAAGTGACAGTTGACCTCAATGGGCTTCAATGGATGTTATTCGATGATATCTGACAAAGTTAGATGCAAACTCACTCAAATATATGAGAAATGTTGAAATTCGACTTCAAATTAGGAAGATAGACTTTGAAAATTTTCCAAATTTTCAAAGTGACAGTTGACCTCAATGGGCTTCAATGGATGTTATTCGATGATATCTGACAAAGTTAGATGCAAACTCACTCAAATATATGAGAAATGTTGAAATTCGACTTCACATTAGGAAGATAGACTTTGAAAATTTTCAATTATTACAAAGTGACAGTTGAATTCAATGGTCTTCAATCGATGTTATTCGATGATATCTGACAAAGTTAGATGCAAACTCACTCAAATATATGAGAAATGTTGAAATTCGACTTCACATTAGGAAGATAGACTTTGAAAATTTTCAATTATTACAAAGTGACATTTGACCTCAATAGGCTTCAATGGATGTTATTCGATGATATCTGACAAAGTTAGATGCAAACTCACTCAAATATATGAGAAATGTTGAAATTCGACTTCAAATTAGGAAGATAGACTTTGAAAATTTTCAATTATTACAAAGTGACAGTTGACCTCAATGGTCTTCAATCGATGTTATTCGATGATATCTGACAAAGTTAGATGCAAACTCACTCAAATATATGAGAAATGTTGAAATTCGACTTCAAATTAGGAAGATAGACTTTGAAAATTTTCCATATTTACAGTGACAGTTGACCTCAATGGGCTTCAATGGATGTTATTCGATGATATCTGACAAAGTTAGATGCAAACTCACTCAAATATATGAGAAATGTTGAAATTCGACTTCACATTAGGAAGATAGACTTTGAAAATTTTCAATTATTACAAAGTGACAGTTGACCTCAATGGTCTTCGATCGATGTTATTCGATGATATCTGAGAGAGTTAGATGCAAACTCACTCAAATATATGAGAAATGTTGAAATTCGACTTCAAATTAGGAACATAGACTTTGAAAATTTTCCATATTTACAAAGTGACAGTTGACCTCAATGGGCTTCAATTGATGTTATTCGATGACATCTGACAAAGTTAGATGCAAACTCACTCAAATATATGAGAAATGTTGAAATTCGACTTCAAATTAGGAAGATAGACTTTGAAAATTTTCAATTATTACAAAGTGACAGTTGACCTCAATGGGCTTCAATGGATGTTATTCGATGATATCTGACAAAGTTAGATGCAAACTCACTCAAATATATGAGAAATGTTGAAATTCGTCTTCACATAAGGAAGATAGACTTTGAAAATTTTCAATTATTACAAAGTGACAGTTGACCTCAATGGGCTTCAATGGATGTTATTCGATGATATCTGACAAAGTTAGATGCAAACTCACTCAAATATATGAGAAATGTTGAAATTCGACTTCACATTAGGAAGATAGACTTTGAAAATTTTCAATTATTACAAAGTGACAGTTGACCTCAATGGTCTTCAATCGATGTTATTCGATGATATCTGACAGAGTTAGATGCAAACTCACTCAAATATATGAGAAATGTTGAAATTCGACTTCAAATTAGGAAGATAGACTTTGAAAATTTTCCATATTTTCAAAGTGACAGTTGACCTCAATGGGCTTCAATGGATGTTATTCGATGATATCTGACAAAGTTAGATGCAAACTCACTCAAATATATGAGAAATGTTGAAATTCGACTTCACATTAGGAAGATAGACTTTGAAAATTTTCAATTATTACAAAGTGACAGTTGACCTCAATAGGCTTCAATGGATGTTATTCGATGATATCTGACAAAGTTAGATGCAAACTCACTCAAATATATGAGAAATGTTGAAATTCGACTTCAAATTAGGAAGATAGACTTTGAAAATTTTCAATTATTACAAAGTGACAGTTGACCTCAATGGTCTTCAATCGATGTTATTCGATGATATCTGAGAGAGTTATATGCAAACTCACTCAAATATATGAGAAATGTTGAAATTCGACTTCAAATTAGGAAGATAGACTTTAAAAATTTTCCATATTTACAGTGACAGTTGACCTCAATGGGCTTCAATGGATGTTATTCGATGATATCTGACAAAGTTAGATGCAAACTCACTCAAATATATGAGAAATGTTGAAATTCGACTTCACATTAGGAAGATAGACTTTGAAAATTTTCAATTATTACAAAGTGACAGTTGACCTCAATGGTCTTCAATCGATGTTATTCGATGATATCTGACAGAGTTAGATGCAAACTCACTCAAATATATGAGAAATGTTGAAATTCGACTTCAAATTAGGAAGATAGACTTTGAAAATTTTCCATATTTTCAAAGTGACAGTTGACCTCAATGGGCTTCAATGGATGTTATTCGATGATATCTGACAAAGTTAGATGCAAACTCACTCAAATATATGAGAAATGTTGAAATTCGACTTCACATTAGGAAGATAGACTTTGAAAATTTTCAATTATTACAAAGTGACAGTTGACCTCAATAGGCTTCAATGGATGTTATTCGATGATATCTGACAAAGTTAGATGCAAACTCACTCAAATATATGAGAAATGTTGAAATTCGACTTCAAATTAGGAAGATAGACTTTGAAAATTTTCAATTATTACAAAGTGACAGTTGACCTCAATGGTCTTCAATCGATGTTATTCGATGATATCTGAGAGAGTTAGATGCAAACTCACTCAAATATATGAGAAATGTTGAAATTCGACTTCAAATTAGGAAGATAGACTTTGAAAATTTTCCATATTTACAGTGACAGTTGACCTCAATGGGCTTCAATGGATGTTATTCGATGATATCTGACAAAGTTAGATGCAAACTCACTCAAATATATGAGAAATGTTGAAATTCGACTTCACATTAGGAAGATAGACTTTGAAAATTTTCAATTATTACAAAGTGACAGTTGACCTCAATAGGCTTCAATGGATGTTATTCGATGATATCTGACAAAGTTAGATGCAAACTCACTCAAATATATGAGGAATGTTGAAATTCGACTTCAAATTAGGAAGATAGACTTTGAAAATTTTCAATTATTACAAAGTGACAGTTGACCTCAATGGTCTTCAATCGATGTTATTCGATGATATCTGACAAAGTTAGATGCAAACTCACTCAAATATATGAGAAATGTTGAAATTCGACTTCAAATTAGGAAGATAGACTTTGAAAATTTTCCATATTTTCAAAGTGACAGTTGACCTCAATGGGCTTCAATGGATGTTATTCGATGATATCTGACAAAGTTAGATGCAAACTCACTCAAATATATGAGAAATGTTGAAGTTCGACTTCACATTAAGAAGATAGACTTTGAAAATTTTCAATTATTACAAAGTGACAGTTGACCTCAATGGGCTTCAATGGATGTTATTCGATGATATCTGACAAAGTTAGATGCAAACTCACTCAAATATATGAGAAATGTTGAAATTCGACTTCACATTAGGAAGATAGACTTTGAAAATTTTCAATTATTACAAAGTGACAGTTGACCTCAATGGGCTTCAATGGATGTTATTCGATGATATCTGACAAAGTTAGATGCAAACTCACTCAAATATATGAGAAATGTTGAAATTCAACTTCACATTAGGAAGATAGACTTTGAAAATTTTCAATTATTACAAAGTGACAGTTGACCTCAATGGGCTTCAATGGATGTTATTCGATGATATCTGACAAAGTTAGATGCAAACTCACTCAAATATATGAGAAATGTTGAAATTCGACTTCAAATTAGGAAGATAGACTTTGAAAATTTTCCAAATTTTCAAAGTGACAGTTGACCTCAATGGGCTTCAATGGATGTTATTCGATGATATCTGACAAAGTTAGATGCAAACTCACTCAAATATATGAGAAATGTTGAAATTCGACTTCACATTAGGAAGATAGACTTTGAAAATTTTCAATTATTACAAAGTGACAGTTGACCTCAATGGGCTTCAATGGATGTTATTCGATGATATCTGACAAAGTTAGATGCAAACTCACTCAAATATATGAGAAATGTTGAAATTCAACTTCACATTAGGAAGATAGACTTTGAAAATTTTCAATTATTACAAAGTGACAGTTGACCTCAATGGGCTTCAATGGATGTTATTCGATGATATCTGACAAAGTTAGATGCAAACTCACTCAAATATATGAGAAATGTTGAAATTCGACTTCAAATTAGGAAGATAGACTTTGAAAATTTTCCAAATTTTCAAAGTGACAGTTGACCTCAATGGGCTTCAATGGATGTTATTCGATGATATCTGACAAAGTTAGATGCAAACTCACTCAAATATATGAGAAATGTTGAAATTCGACTTCACATTAGGAAGATAGACTTTGAAAATTTTCAATTATTACAAAGTGACAGTTGACCTCAATGGGCTTCAATGGATGTTATTCGATGATATCTGACAAAGTTAGATGCAAACTCACTCAAATATATGAGAAATGTTGAAATTCGACTTCACATTAGGAAGATAGACTTTGAAAATTTTCAATTATTACAAAGTGACAGTTGAATTCAATGGTCTTCAATCGATGTTATTCGATGATATCTGACAAAGTTAGATGCAAACTCACTCAAATATATGAGAAATGTTGAAATTCGACTTCACATTAGGAAGATAGACTTTGAAAATTTTCAATTATTACAAAGTGACAGTTGAACTCAATGGTCTTCAATCGATGTTATTCGATGATATCTGACAGAGTTAGATGCAAACTCACTCAAATATATGAGAAATGTTGAAATTCCACTTCAAATTAGGAAGATAGACTTTGAAAATTTTCAATTATTACAAAGTGACAGTTGACCTCAATGGTCTTCAATCGATGTTATTCGATGATATCTGACAAAGTTAGATGCAAACTCACTCAAATATATGAGAAATGTTGAAATTCGACTTCACATTAGGAAGATAGACTTTGAAAATTTTCAATTATTACAAAGTGACAGTTGACCACAATGGTCTTCAATCGATGTTATTCGATGATATCTGACAAAGTTAGATGCAAACTCACTCAAATATATGAGAAATGTTGAAATTCCACTTCAAATTAGGAAGATAGACTTTGAAAATTTTCAATTATTACAAAGTGACAGTTGACCTCAATGGTCTTCAATCGATGTTATTCGATGATATCTGACAAAGTTAGATGCAAACTCACTCAAATATATGAGAAATGTTGAAATTCGACTTCAAATTAGGAAGATAGACTTTGAAAATTTTCAATTATTACAAAGTGACAGTTGACCTCAATGGTCTTCAATCGATGTTATTCGATGATATCTGACAAAGTTAGATGCAAACTCACTCAAATATATGAGAAATGTTGAAATTCGACTTCAAATTAGGAAGATAGACTTTGAAAATTTTCCATATTTTCAAAGTGACAGTTGACCTCAATGGGCTCCAACGGATGTTATTCGATGATATCTGACAAAGTTAGATGCAAACTCACTCAAATATATGAGAAATGTTGAAATTCGACTTCACATTAGGAAGATAGACTTTGAAAATTTTCCAAATTTTCAAAGTGACAGTTGACCTCAATGGGCTTCAATGGATGTTATTCGATTATATCTGACAAAGTTAGATGCAAACTCACTCAAATATATGAGAAATGTTGAAATTCGACTTCACATTAGGAAGATAGACTTTGAAAATTTTCAATTATTACAAAGTGACAGTTGACCTCAATGGGCTTCAATGGATGTTATTCGATGATATCTGACAAAGTTAGATGCAAACTCACTCAAATATATGAGAAATGTTGAAATTCGACTTCACATTAGGAAGATAGACTTTGAAAATTTTCAATTATTACAAAGTGACAGTTGAATTCAATGGTCTTCAATCGATGTTATTCGATGATATCTGACAAAGTTAGATGCAAACTCACTCAAATATATGAGAAATGTTGAAATTCGACTTCACATTAGGAAGATAGACTTTGAAAATTTTCAATTATTACAAAGTGACATTTGACCTCAATAGGCTTCAATGGATGTTATTCGATGATATCTGACAAAGTTAGATGCAAACTCACTCAAATATATGAGAAATGTTGAAATTCGACTTCAAATTAGGAAGATAGACTTTGAAAATTTTCAATTATTACAAAGTGACAGTTGACCTCAATGGGCTTCAATGGATGTTATTCGATGATATCTGACAAAGTTAGATGCAAACTCACTCAAATATATGAGAAATGTTGAAATTCGACTTCAAATTAGGAAGATAGACTTTGAAAATTTTCCAAATTTTCAAAGTGACAGTTGACCTCAATGGGCTTCAATGGATGTTATTCGATGATATCTGACAAAGTTAGATGCAAACTCACTCAAATATATGACAAATGTTGAAATTCGACTTCACATTTGGAAGATAGACTTTGAAAATTTTCAATTATTACAAAGTGACAGTTGACCTCAATGGGCTTCAATGGATGTTATTCGATGATATCTGACAAAGTTAGATGCAAACTCACTCAAATATATGAGAAATGTTGAAATTCGACTTCACATTAGGAAGATAGACTTTGAAAATTTTCAATTATTACAAAGTGACAGTTGAATTCAATGGTCTTCAATCGATGTTATTCGATGATATCTGACAAAGTTAGATGCAAACTCACTCAAATATATGAGAAATGTTGAAATTCGACTTCACATTAGGAAGATAGACTTTGAAAATTTTCAATTATTACAAAGTGACAGTTGAACTCAATGGTCTTCAATCGATGTTATTCGATGATATCTGACAGAGTTAGATGCAAACTCACTCAAATATATGAGAAATGTTGAAATTCCACTTCAAATTAGGAAGATAGACTTTGAAAATTTTCAATTATTACAAAGTGACAGTTGACCTCAATGGTCTTCTATCGATGTTATTCGATGATATCTGACAAAGTTAGATGCAAACTCACTCAAATATATGAGAAATGTTGAAATTCGACTTCACATTAGGAAGATAGACTTTGAAAATTTTCAATTATTACAAAGTGACAGTTGACCACAATGGTCTTCAATCGATGTTATTCGATGATATCTGACAAAGTTAGATGCAAACTCACTCAAATATATGAGAAATGTTGAAATTCCACTTCAAATTAGGAAGATAGACTTTGAAAATTTTCAATTATTACAAAGTGACAGTTGACCTCAATGGTCTTCAATCGATGTTATTCGATGATATCTGACAAAGTTAGATGCAAACTCACTCAAATATATGAGAAATGTTGAAATTCGACTTCAAATTAGGAAGATAGACTTTGAAAATTTTCAATTATTACAAAGTGACAGTTGACCTCAATGGTCTTCAATCGATGTTATTCGATGATATCTGACAAAGTTAGATGCAAACTCACTCAAATATATGAGAAATGTTGAAATTCGACTTCAAATTAGGAAGATAGACTTTGAAAATTTTCCATATTTTCAAAGTGACAGTTGACCTCAATGGGCTCCAACGGATGTTATTCGATGATATCTGACAAAGTTAGATGCAAACTCACTCAAATATATGAGAAATGTTGAAATTCGACTTCACATTAGGAAGATAGACTTTGAAAATTTTCAATTATTACAAAGTGACAGTTGACCTCAATAGGCTTCAATGGATGTTATTCGATGATATCTGACAAAGTTAGATGCAAACTCACTCAAATATATGAGAAATGTTGAAATTCGACTTCAAATTAGGAAGATAGACTTTGAAAATTTTCAATTATTACAAAGTGACAGTTGACCTCAATGGTCTTCAATCGATGTTAGTCGATGATATCTGACAAAGTTAGATGCAAACTCACTCAAATATATGAGAAATGTTGAAATTCGACTTCACATTAGGAAGATAGACTTTGAAAATTTTCCATATTTTCAAAGTGACAGTTGACCTCAATGGGCTTCAATGGATGTTATTCGATGATATCTGACAAAGTTAGATGCAAACTCCCTCAAATATATGAGAAATGTTGAAGTTCAACTTCACATTAAGAAGATATACTTTGAAAATTTTCAATTATTACAAAGTGACAGTTGACCTCAATGGGCTCCAACGGATGTTATTCGATGATATCTGACAAAGTTAGATACAAACTCACTCAAATATATGAGAAATGTTGAAATTCGACTTCACATTAGGAGATAGACTTTGAAAATTTTCAATTATTACAAAGTGACAGTTGAACTCAATGGTCTTCAATGGATGTTATTCGATGATATCTGACAAAGTTAGATGCAAACTCACTCAAATATATGAGAAATGTTGAAATTCGACTTCACATTAGGAAGATAGACTTTGAAAATTTTCAATTATTACAAAGTGACAGTTGAACTCAATGGTCTTCTATCGATGTTATTCGATGATATCTGAGAGAGTTAGATGCAAACTCACTAAAATATATGAGAAATGTTGAAATTCGACTTCAAATTAGGAAGATAGACTTTGAAAATTTTCCATATTTACAAAGTGACAGTTGACCTCAAGGGGCCCTAATGGATGTTATTCGATGATATCTGACAATGTTAGATGCAAACTCACTCAAATATATGAGAAATGTTGGAATTCGACTTCAAATTAGGAAGATAGACTTTGAAAATTTTCAATTATTACAAAGTGACAGTTTACCTCAATAGGCTTGAATGGATGTTATTCGATGATATCTGATAAAGTTAGATGCAAACTCACTCAAATATATGAGAAATGTTGAAATTCGACTTCAAATTAGGAAGATAGACTTTGAAAATTTTCCATCTTTTCAAAGTGACAGTTGACCTCAATGGGCTTCAATGGATGTTATTCGATGACATCTGACAAAGTTAGATGCAAACTCACTCAAATATATGAGAAATGTTGAAATTCGACTTCACATTAGGAAGATAGACTTTGAAAATTTTCAATTATTACAAAGTGACAGTTGAACTCAATGGTCTTCAATCGATGTTATTCGATGATATCTGACAGAGTTAGATGCAAACTCACTCAAATATATGAGAAATGTTGAAATTCGACTTCACATTAGGAAGATAGACTTTGAAAATTTTCAATTATTACAAAGTGACAGTTGACCTCAATGGTCTTCAATCGATGTTATTCGATGATATTTGACAGAGTTAGATGCAAACTAACTCAAATATATGAGAAATGTTGAAATTCGACATCAAATTAGTAAGATAGACTTTGAAAATTTTCCATATTTTCAAAGTGACAGTTGACCTCAATGGGCTTCAATGGATGTTATTAGATGATATCTGACAAAGTTAGATGCAAACTCACTCAAATATATGAGAAATGTTGAAATTCGACTTCACATTAGGAAGATAGACTTTGAAAATTTTCAATTATTACAAAGTGACAGTTGACTTCAATGGTCTTCAATCGATGTTATTCGATGATATCTGACAAAGTTAGATGCAACTCACTCAAATATATGAGAAATGTTGAAATTCGACTTCACATTAGGAAGATAGACTTTGAAAATTTTCAATTATTACAAAGTGACAGTTGACCTCAATGGTCTTCAATCGATGTTATTCGATGATATCTGACAGAGTTAGATGCAATCTCACTCAAATATATGAGAAATGTTGAAATTCGACTTCAAATTAGGAACATAGACTTTGAAAATTTTCCATATTTACAAAGTGACAGTTGACCTCAATGGGCTTCAATTGATGTTATTCGATGACATCTGACAAAATTAGATGCAAACTCACTCAAATATATGAAAAATGTTGAAATTCGACTTCAAATTAGGAAGATAGACTTTGAAAATTTCCAATTATTACAAAGTGACAGTTGACCTCAATGGTCTTCAATCGATGTTATTCGATGATATCTGACAGAGTTAGATGCAAACTCACTCAAATATATGAGAAATGTTGAAATTCGACTTCAAATTAGGAAGATAGACTTTGAAAATTTTCCATATTTTCATAGTGACAGTTGACCTCAATGGGCTTCAATGGATGTTATTCGATGATATCTGACAGAGTTAGTTGCAAACTCACTCAAATATATGAGAAATGTTGAAATTCGACTTCACATTAGGAAGATAGACATTGAAAATTTTCAATTATTACAAAGTGACAGTTGACCTCAATGGTCTTCAATCGATGTTATTCGATGATATCTGACAGAGTTAGATGCAAACTCACTCAAATATATGAGAAATGTTGAAATTCGACTTCAAATTAGGAAGATAGACTTTGAAAATTTTCCATATTTACAAAGTGACAGTTGACCTCAATGGGCTTCAATGGATGTTATTCGATGATATCTGACAAAGTTAGATGCAAACTCACTCAAATATATGAGAAATGTTGAAATTCGACTTCAAATTAGGAAGATAGACTTTGAAAATTTTCCATATTTTCAAAGTGACAGTTGACCTCAATGGGCTTCAATGGATGTTATTCGATGATATCTGACAAAGTTAGATGCAAACTCACTCAAATATATGAGAAATGTTGAAATTCGACTTCACATTAGGAAGATAGACTTTGAAAATTTTTCATATTTTCAAAGTGACAGTTGACCTCAATGGGCTTCAATGGATGTTATTCGATGATATCTGACAAAGTTAGATGCAAACTCACTCAAATATATGAGAAATGTTGAAATTCGACTTCACATTAGGAAGATAGACTTTGAAAATTTTCAATTATTACAAAGTGACAGTTGAACTCAATGGTCTTCAATCGATGTTATTCGATGATATCTGACAAAGTTAGATGCAAACTCACTCAAATATATGAGAAATGTTGAAATTCGACTTCACATTAGGAAGATAGACTTTGAAAATTTTCAATTATTACAAAGTGACAGTTGAACTCAATGGTCTTCAATCGATGTTATTCGATGATATCTGACAGAGTTAGATGCAAACTCACTCAAATATATGAGAAATGTTGAAATTCGACTTCACATTAGGAAGATAGACTTTGAAAATTTTCAATTATTACAAAGTGACAGTTGACCACAATGGTCTTCAATCGATGTTATTCGGTGATATCTGACAAAGTTAGATGCAAACTCACTCAAATATATGAGAAATGTTGAAATTCGACTTCAAATTAGGAAGATAGACTTTGAAAATTTTCAATTATTACAAAGTGACAGTTGACCTCAATGGTCTTCAATCGATGTTATTCGATGATATCTGACAGAGTTAGATGCAAACTCACTCAAATATATGAGAAATGTTGAAATTCGACTTCAAATTAGGAAGATAGACTTTGAAAATTTTCAATTATTACAAAGTGACAGTTGACCTCAATGGTCTTCAATCGATGTTATTCGATGATATCTGACAAAGTTAGATGCAAACTCACTCAAATATATGAGAAATGTTGAAATTCGACTTCAAATTAGGAAGATAGACTTTGAAAATTTTCCATATTTTCAAAGTGACAGTTGACCTCAATGGGCTCCAACGGATGTTATTCGATGATATCTGACAAAGTTAGATGCAAACTCACTCAAATATATGAGAAATGTTGAAATTCGACTTCACATTAGGAAGATAGACTTTGAAAATTTTCAATTATTACAAAGTGACAGTTGACCTCAATGGTCTTCAATCGATGTTAGTCGATGATATCTGACAAAGTTAGATGCAAACTCACTCAAATATATGAGAAATGTTGAAATTCGACTTCACATTAGGAAGATAGACTTTGAAAATTTTCCATATTTTCAAAGTGACAGTTGACCTCAATGGGCTTCAATGGATGTTATTCGATGATATCTGACAAAGTTAGATGCAAACTCACTCAAATATATGAGAAATGTTGAAATTCGACTTCACATTAGGAAGATAGACTTTGAAAATTTTCAATTATTACAAAGTGACAGTTGAACTCAATGGTCTTCAATCGATGTTATTCGATGATATCTGACAAAGTTAGATGCAAACTCACTCAAATATATGAGAAATGTTGAAATTCGACTTCACATTAGGAAGATAGACTTTGAAAATTTTCAATTATTACAAAGTGACAGTTGAACTCAATGGTCTTCAATCGATGTTATTCGATGATATCTGACAGAGTTAGATGCAAACTCACTCAAATATATGAGAAATGTTGAAATTCGACTTCACATTAGGAAGATAGACTTTGAAAATTTTCCATATTTTCAAAGTGACAGTTGACCTCAATGGGCTTCAATGGATGTTATTCGATGATATCTGACAAAGTTAGATGCAAACTCACTCAAATATATGAGAAATGTTGAAATTCGACTTCACATTAGGAAGATAGACTTTGAAAATTTTCAATTATTACAAAGTGACAGTTGACCACAATGGTCTTCAATCGATGTTATTCGATGATATCTGACAAAGTTAGATGCGAACTCACTCAAATATATGAGAAATGTTGAAATTCGACTTCAAATTAGGAAGATAGACTTTGAAAATTTTCCATATTTTCAAAGTGACAGTTGACCTCAATGGGCTTCAATGGATGTTATTCGATGATATCTGACAAAGTTAGATGCAAACTCACTCAAATATATGAGAAATGTTGAAATTCGACTTCAAATTAGGAAGATAGACTTTGAAAATTTTCAATTATTACAAAGTGACAGTTGACCTCAATGGTCTTCAATCGATGTTATTCGATGATATCTGACAAAGTTAGATGCGAACTCACTCAAATATATGAGAAATGTTGAAATTCGACTTCAAATTAGGAAGATAGGCTTTGAAAATTTTCCATATTTTCAAAGTGACAGTTGACCTCAATGGGCTTCAATGGATGTTATTCGATGATATCTGACAAAGTTAGATGCAAACTCCCTCAAATATATGAGAAATGTTGAAGTTCAACTTCACATTAAGAAGATAGACTTTGAAAATTTTCAATTATTACAAAGTGACAGTTGACCTCAATGGGCTTCAATGGATGTTATTCGATGATATCTGACAAAGTTAGATGCAAACTCACTCAAATATATGAGAAATGTTGAAATTCGACTTAACATTAGGAAGATAGACTTTGAAAATTTTCAATTATTACAAAGTGACAGTTGAACTCAATGGTCTTCAATCGATGTTATTCGATGATATCTGACAAAGTTAGATGCAAACTCACTCAAATATATGAGAAATGTTGAAATTCGACTTCAAATTAGGAAGATAGACTTTGAAAATTTTCAATTATTACAAAGTGACAGTTGACCTCAATGGTCTTCAATCGATGTTATTCGATGATATCTGACAGAGTTAGATGCAAACTCACTCAAATATATGAGAAATGTTGAAATTCGACTTCAAATTAGGAAGATAGACTTTGAAAATTTTCCATATTTTCAAAGTGACAGTTGACCTCAATGGGCTTCAATGGATGTTATTCGATGATATCTGACAGAGTTAGTTGCAAACTCACTCAAATATATGAGAAATGTTGAAATTCGACTTCACATTAGGAAGATAGACATTGAAAATTTTCAATTATTACAAAGTGACAGTTGACCTCAATGGTCTTCTATCGATGTTATTCGATGATATCTGACAGAGTTAGATGCAAACTCACTCAAATATATGAGAAATGTTGAAATTCGACTTCAAATTAGGAAGATAGACTTTGAAAATTTTCCATATTTACAAAGTGACAGTTGACCTCAATGGGCTTCAATGGATGTTATTCGATGATATCTGACAAAGTTAGATGCAAACTCACTCAAATATATGAGAAATGTTGAAATTCGACTTAACATTAGGAAGATAGACTTTGAAAATTTTCAATTATTACAAAGTGACAGTTGACCTCAATGGTCTTCTATCGATGTTATTCGATGATATCTGACAGAGTTAGATGCAAACTCACTCAAATATATGAGAAATGTTGAAATTCGACTTCAAATTAGGAAGATAGACTTTGAAAATTTTCCATATTTACAAAGTGACAGTTGACCTCAATGGTCTTCAATTGATGTTATTCGATGATATCTGACAGAGTTAGATGCAAACTCACTCAAATATATGAGAAATGTTGAAATTCGACTTCAAATTAGGAAGATAGACTTTGAAAATTTTCCATATTTACAAAGTGACAGTTGACATCAATGGGCTTCAATGGATGTTATTCGATGATATCTGACAAAGTTAGATGCAAACTCACTCAAATATATGAGAAATGTTGAAATTCGACTTCAAATTAGGAAGATAGACTTTGAAAATTTTCCATATTTTCAAAGTGACAGTTGACCTCAATGGGCTTCAATGGATGTTATTCGATGATATCTGACAAAGTTAGATGCAAACTCACTCAAATATATGAGAAATGTTGAAATTCGATTTCACATTAGGAAGATAGACTTTGAAAATTTTCAATTATTACAAAGTGACAGTTGACCTCAATGGGCTTCAATGGATGTTATTCGATGATATCTGACAAAGTTAGATGCAAACTCACTCAAATATATGAGAAATGTTGAAATTCGACTTCAAATTAGGAAGATAGACTTTGAAAATTTTCAATTATTACAAAGTGACAGTTGACCTCAATGGTCTTCAATCGATGTTATTCGATGATATCTGACAAAGTTAGATGCAAACTCACTCAAATATATGAGAAATGTTGAAATTCGACTTCACATTAGGAAGATAGACTTTGAAAATTTTCAATTATTACAAAGTGACAGTTGAACTCAATGGTCTTCAATCGATGATATCTGACAGAGTTAGATGCAAACTCACTCAAATATATGAGAAATGTTGAAATTCGACTTCACATTAGGAAGATAGACTTTGAAAATTCTCAATTATTACAAAGTGACAGTTGACCACAATGGTCTTCAATCGATGTTATTCGATGATATCTGACAAAGTTAGATGCAAACTCACTCAAATATATGAGAAATGTTGAAATTCGACTTCAAATTAGGAAGATAGACTTTGAAAATTTTCAATTATTACAAAGTGACAGTTGACCTCAATGGTCTTCAATCGATGTTATTCGATGATATCTGACAAAGTTAGATGCAAACTCACTCAAATATATGAGAAATGTTGAAATTCGACTTCAAATTAGGAAGATAGACTTTGAAAATTTTCAATTATTACAAAGTGACAGTTGACCTCAATGGTCTTCAATCGATGTTATTCGATGATATCTGACAAAGTTAGATGCAAACTCACTCAAATATATGAGAAATGTTGAAATTCGACTTCAAATTAGGAAGATAGACTTTGAAAATTTTCCATATTTTCAAAGTGACAGTTGACCTCAATGGGCTCCAACGGATGTTATTCGATGATATCTGACAAAGTTAGATGCAAACTCACTCAAATATATGAGAAATGTTGAAATTCGACTTCACATTAGGAAGATAGACTTTGAAAATTTTCAATTATTACAAAGTGACAGTTGACCTCAATGGTCTTCAATCGATGTTAGTCGATGATATCTGACAAAGTTAGATGCAAACTCACTCAAATATATGAGAAATGTTGAAATTCGACTTCACATTAGGAAGATAGACTTTGAAAATTTTCCATATTTTCAAAGTGACAGTTGACCTCAATGGGCTTCAATGGATGTTATTCGATGATATCTGACAAAGTTAGATGCAAACTCACTCAAATATATGAGAAATGTTGAAATTCGACTTCACATTAGGAAGATAGACTTTGAAAATTTTCAATTATTACAAATTGACAGTTAACCTCAATGGTCTTCAATCGATGTTATTCGATGATATCTGACAGAGTTAGATGCAAACTCACTCAAATATATGAGAAATGTTGAAATTCGACTTCAAATTAGGAAGATAGACTCTGAAAATTTTCAATTATTACAAAGTGACAGTTGAACTCAATGGTCTTCAATCGATGTTATTCGATGATACTTGACAGAGTTAGATGCAAACTCACTCAAATATATGAGAAATGTTGAAATTCGACTTCACATTAGGAAGATAGACTTTGAAAATTTTCAATTATTACAAAGTGACAGTTGAACTCAATGGTCTTCAATCGATGTTATTCGATGATATCTGACAGAGTTAGATGCAAACTCACTCAAATATATCAGAAATGTTGAAATTCGACTTCACATTAGGAAGATAGACTTTGAAAATTTTCAATTATTACAAAGTGACAGTTGACCACAATGGTCTTCAATCGATGTTATTCGATGATATCTGACAAAGTTAGATGCAAACTCACTCAAATATATGAGAAATGTTGAAATTCGACTTCAAATTAGGAAGATAGACTTTGAAAATTTTCAATTATTACAAAGTGACAGTTGACCTCAATGGTCTTCAATCGATGTTATTCGATGATATCTGACAGAGTTAGATGCAAACTCACTCAAATATATGAGAAATGTTGAAATTCGACTTCAAATTAGGAAGATAGACTTTGAAAATTTTCCATATTTACAGTGACAGTTGACCTCAATGGGCTCCAACGGATGTTATTCGATGATATCTGACAAAGTTAGATGCAAACTCACTCAAATATATGAGAAATGTTGAAATTCGACTTCACATTAGGAAGATAGACTTTGAAAATTTTCAATTATTACAAAGTGACAGTTGACCTCAATGGTCTTCAATCGATGTTATTCGATGATATCTGACAGAGTTAGATGCAAACTCACTCAAATATATGAGAAATGTTGAAATTCGACTTCAAATTAGGAAGATAGACTTTGAAAATTTTCAATTATTACAAAGTGACAGTTGAACTCAATGGTCTTCAATCGATGTTATTCGATGATATCTGACAAAGTTGGATGCAAACTCACTCAAATATATGAGAAATGATGAAATTCGACTTCACATTAGGAAGATAGACTTTGAAAATTTTCAATTATTACAAAGTGACAGTTGAACTCAATGGTCTTCAATCGATGTTATTCGATGATACCTGACAGAGTTAGATGCAAACTCACTCAAATATATGAGAAATGTTGAAATTCGACTTCACATAAGGAAGATAGACTTTGAAAATTTTCAATTATTACAAAGTGACAGTTGACCACAATGGTCTTCAATCGATGTTATTCGATGATATCTGACAAAGTTAGATGCAAACTCACTCAAATATATGAGAAATGTTGAAATTCGACTTCAAATTAGGAAGATAGACTTTGAAAATTTTCCATATTTTCAAAGTGACAGTTGACCTCAATGGGCTTCAATGGATGTTATTCGATGATATCTGACAAAGTTAGATGCAAACTCCCTCAAATATATGAGAAATGTTGAAGTTCAACTTCACATTAGGAAGATCGACTTTGAAAATTTTCAATTATTACAAAGTGACAGTTGACCTCAATGGTCTTCAATCGATGTTATTCGATGATATCTGACAGAGTTAGATGCAAACTCACTCAAATATATGAGAAATGTTGAAATTCGACTTCAAATTAGGAAGATAGACTTTGAAAATTTTCAATTATTACAAAGTGACAGTTGAAATCAATGGTCTTCAATCGATGTTATTCGATGATATCTGACAAAGTTGGATGCAAACTCACTCAAATATATGAGAAATGATGAAATTCGACTTCACATTAGGAAGATAGACTTTGAAAATTTTCAATTATTACAAAGTGACAGTTGAACTCAATGGTCTTCAATCGATGTTATTCGATGATACCTGACAGAGTTAGATGCAAACTCACTCAAATATATGAGAAATGTTGAAATTCGACTTCAAATTAGGAAGATAGACTTTGAAAATTTTCCATATTTACAGTGACAGTTGACCTCAATGGGCTCCAACGGATGTTATTCGATGATATCTGACAAAGTTAGATGCAAACTCACTCAAATATGTGAGAAATGTTGAAATTCGACTTCAAATTAGGAAGATAGACTTTGAAAATTTTCCATATTATCAAAGTGACAGTTGACCTCAATGGGCTCCAACGGATGTTATTCGATGATATCTGACAAAGTTAGATGCAAACTCACTCAAATATATGAGAAATGTTGAAATTCGACTTCACATTAGGAAGATAGACTTTGAAAATTTTCAATTATTACAAAGTGACAGTTGACCTCAATGGTCTTCAATCGATGTTAGTCGATGATATCTGAGAAAGTTAGATGCAAACTCACTCAAATATATGAGAAATGTTGAAATTCGACTTCACATTAGGAAGATAGACTTTGAAAATTTTCCATATTTTCAAAGTGACAGTTGACCTCAATGGGCTTCAATGGATGTTTTTCGATGATATCTGACAAAGTTAGATGCAAACTCCCTCAAATATATGAGAAATGTTGAAATTCGACTTCAAATTAGGAAGATAGACTTTGAAAATTTTCAATTATTACAAAGTGACAGTTGACCTCAATGGTCTTCAATCGATGTTAGTCGATGATATCTGACAAAGTTAGATGCAAACTCACTCAAATATATGAGAAATGTTGAAATTCGACTTCACATTAGGAAGATAGACTTTGAAAATTTTCCATATTTTCAAAGTGACAGTTGACCTCAATGGGCTTCAATGGATGTTTTTCGATGATATCTGACAAAGTTAGATGCAAACTCCCTCAAATATATGAGAAATGTTGAAATTCGACTTCAAATTAGGAAGATAGACTTTGAAAATTTTCAATTATTACAAAGTGACAGTTGACCTCAATGGTCTTCAATCGATGTTAGTCGATGATATCTGACAAAGTTAGATGCAAACTCACTCAAATATATGAGAAATGTTGAAATTCGACTTCACATTAGGAAGATAGACTTTGAAAATTTTCCATATTTTCAAAGTGACAGTTGACCTCAATGGGCTTCAATGGATGTTATTCGATGAAATCTGACAAAGTTAGATGCAAACTCCCTCAAATATATGAGAAATGTTGAAGTTCAACTTCACATTAAGAAGATAGACTTTGAAAATTTTCAATTATTACAAAGTGACAGTTGACCTCAATGGGCTTCAATGGATGTTATTCGATGATATCTGACAAAGTTAGATGCAAACCCACTCAAATATATGAGAAATGTTGAAATTCGACTTCACATTAGGAAGATAGACTTTGAAAATTTTCAATTATTACAAAGTGACTTGTGACCTCAATGGTCTTCAATCGATGTTATTCGATGATATCTGACAAAGTTAGATGCAAACTCACTCAAATATATGAGAAATGTTGAAATTCGACTTCACATTAGGAAGATAGACTTTGAAAATTCTCAATTATTACAAAGTGACAGTTGACCTCAATGGTCTTCAATCGATGTTATTCGATGATATCTGACAAAGTTAGATGCGAACTCACACAAATATATGAGAAATGTTGAAATTCGACTTCAAATTAGGAAGATAGACTTTGAAAATTTTCAATTATTACAAAGTGACAGTTGACCACAATGGTCTTCAATCGATGTTATTCGATGATATCTGACAAAGTTAGATGCAAACTCACTCAAATATATGAGAAATGTTGAAATTCGACTTCAAATTAGGAAGATAGACTTTGAAAATTTTCAATTATTACAAAGTGACAGTTGACCTCAATGGTCTTCAATCGATATTATTCGATAATATCTGACAGAGTTAGATGCAAACTCACTCAAATATATGAGAAATGTTGAAATTCGACTTCACATTAGGAAGATAGACTTTGAAAATTTTCAATTATTACAAAGTGACAGTTGACCTCAATAGGCTTCAATGTTTGTTATTCGATGATATCTGACAAAGTTAGATGCAAACTCACTCAAATATATGAGAAATGTTGAAATTCGACTTCAAATTAGGAAGATAGGCTTTGAAAATTTTCAATTATTACAAAGTGACAGTTGACCTCAATGGTCTTCAATCGATGTTATTCGATGATATCTGACAAAGTTAGATGCAAACTCACTCAAATATATGAGAAATGTTGAAATTCGACTTCACATTAGGAAGATAGACTTTGAAAATTTTCCATATTTTCAAAGTGACAGTTGACCTCAATGGGCTTCAATGGATGTTATTCGATGATATCTGACAAAGTTAGATGCAAACTCCCTCAAATATATGAGAAATGTTGAAGTTCAACTTCACATTAAGAAGATAGACTTTGAAAATTTTCAATTATTACAAAGTGACAGTTGACCTCAATGGGCTTCAATGGATGTTATTCGATGATATCTGACAAAGTTAGATGCAAACTCACTCAAATATATGAGAAATGTTGAAATTCGACTTCACATTAGGAAGATAGACTTTGAAAATTTTCAATTATTACAAAGTGACAGTTGAACTCAATGGTCTTCAATCGATGTTATTCGATGATATCTGACAGAGTTAGATGCAAACTCACTCAAATATATGAGAAATGTTGAAATTCGACTTCACATTAGGAAGATAGACTTTGAAAATTTTCAATTATTACAAAGTGACAGTTGACCACAATGGTCTTCAATCGATGTTATTCGATGATATCTGACAAAGTTAGATGCAAACTCACTCAAATATATGAGAAATGTTGAAATTCGACTTCAAATTAGGAAGATAGACTTTGAAAATTTTCAATTATTACAAAGTGACAGTTGACCTCAATGGTCTTCAATCGATGTTATTCGATGATATCTGACAAAGTTAGATGCAAACTCACTCAAATATATGAGAAATGTTGAAATTCGACTTCAAATTAGGAAGATAGACTTTGAAAATTTTCAATTATTACAAAGTGACAGTTGACCTCAATGGTCTTCAATCGATGTTATTCGATGATATCTGACAGAGTTAGATGCAAACTCACTCAAATATATGAGAAATGTTGAAATTCGACTTCAAATTAGGAAGATAGACTTTGAAAATTTTCCATATTTACAGTGACAGTTGACCTCAATGGGCTCCAACGGATGTTATTCGATGATATCTGACAAAGTTAGATGCTAACTCACTCAAATATATGAGAAATGTTGAAATTCGACTTCACATTAGGAAGATAGACTTTGAAAATTTTCAATTATTACAAAGTGACAGTTGACCTCAATGGTCTTCAATCGATGTTATTCGATGATATCTGACAGAGTTAGATGCAAACTCACTCAAATATATGAGAAATGTTGAAATTCGACTTCAAATTAGGAAGATAGACTTTGAAAATTTTCAATTATTACAAAGTGACAGTTGAACTCAATGGTCTTCAATCGATGTTATTCGATGATATCTGACAAAGTTAGATGCAAACTCACTCAAATATATGAGAAATGTTGAAATTCGACTTCACATTAGGAAGATAGACTTTGAAAATTTTCAATTATTACAAATTGACAGTTAACCTCAATGGTCTTCAATCGATGTTATTCGATGATATCTGACAGAGTTAGATGCAAACTCACTCAAATATATGAGAAATGTTGAAATTCGACTTCAAATTAGGAAGATAGGCTCTGAAAATTTTCAATTATTACAAAGTGACAGTTGAACTCAATGGTCTTCAATCGATGTTATTCGATGATACTTGACAGAGTTAGATGCAAACTCACTCAAATATATGAGAAATGTTGAAATTCGACTTCACATTAGGAAGATAGACTTTGAAAATTTTCAATTATTACAAAGTGACAGTTGAACTCAATGGTCTTCAATCGATGTTATTCGATGATATCTGACAGAGTTAGATGCAAACTCACTCAAATATATGAGAAATGTTGAAATTCGACTTCAAATTAGGAAGATAGACTTTGAAAATTTTCCATATTTACAGTGACAGTTGACCTCAATGGGCTCCAACGGATGTTATTCGATGATATCTGACAAAGTTAGATGCAAACTCACTCAAATATATGAGAAATGTTGAAATTCAACTTCACATTAGGAAGATAGACTTTGAAAATTTTCAATTATTACAAAGTGACAGTTGAACTCAATGGTCTTCAATCGATGTTATTCGATGATACCTGACAGAGTTAGATGCAAACTCACTCAAATATATGAGAAATGTTGAAATTCGACTTCAAATTAGGAAGATAGACTTTGAAACTTTTCCATATTTTCAAAGTGACAGTTGACCTCAATGGTCTTCAATGGATGTTATTCGATGATATGTGAAAAAGTTAGATGCAAACTCACTCAAATATATGAGAAATGTTGAAATTCGACTTCACATTAGGACGATAGACTTTGAAAATTTTCAATTATTACAAAGTGACAGTTGACCTCAATGGTCTTCAATCGATGGTATTCGATGATATCTGACAGAGTTAGATGCAAACTCACTCAAATATATGAGAAATGTTGAAATTCGACTTCAAATTAGGAAGATAGACTCTGAAAATTTTCAATTATTACAAAGTGACAGTTGACCTCAATGGGCTTCAATGGATGTTATTCGATGATATCTGACAAAGTTAGATGCAAACTCACTCAAATATATGAGAAATGTTGAAATTCGACTTCACATTAGGAAGATAGACTTTGAAAATTTTCAATTATTACAAAGTGACAGTTGAACTCAATGGTCTTCAATCGATGTTATTCGATGATACCTGCAGAGTTAGATGCAAACTCACTCAAATATATGAGAAATGTTGAAATTCGACTTCACATTAGGAAGATAGACTTTGAAAATTTTCAATTATTACAAAGTGACAGTTGACCTCAATGGTCTTCAATCGATGTTATTCGATGATATCTGACAAAGTTAGATGCAAACTCACTCAAATATATGAGAAATGTTGAAATTCGACTTCAAATTAGGAAGATACACTTTGAAAATTTTCCATATTTTCAAAGTGACAGTTGACCTCAATGGGCTCCAACGGATGTTATTCGATGATATCTGACAAAGTTAGATGCAAACTCACTCAAATATATGAGAAATGTTGAAATTCGACTTCACATTAGGAAGATAGACTTTGAAAATTTTCAATTATTACAAAGTGACAGTTGAACTCAATGGTCTTCAATCGATGTTATTCGATGATACCTGACAGAGTTAGATGCAAACTCACTAAAATATATGAGAAATGTTGAAATTCGACTTCAAATTAGGAAGATAGACTTTGAAACTTTTCCATATTTTCAAAGTGACAGTTGACCTCAATGGTCTTCAATGGATGTTATTCGATGATATGTGAAAAAGTTAGATGCAAACTCACTCAAATATATGAGAAATGTTGAAATTCGACTTCACATTAGGACGATAGACTTTGAAAATTTTCAATTATTACAAAGTGACAGTTGACCTCAATGGTCTTCAATCGATGGTATTCGATGATATCTGACAGAGTTAGATGCAAACTCACTCAAATATATGAGAAATGTTGAAATTCGACTTCAAATTAGGAAGATAGACTCTGAAAATTTTCAATTATTACAAAGTGACAGTTGACCTCAATGGGCTTCAATGGATGTTATTCGATGATATCTGACAGAGTTAGATGCGAACTCACTCAAATATATGAGAAATGTTGAAATTCGACTTCACATTAGGAAGATAGACTTTGAAAATTTTCAATTATTACAAAGTGACAGTTGAACTCAATGGTCTTCAATCGATGTTATTCGATGATACCTGACAGAGTTAGATGCAAACTCACTCAAATATATGAGAAATGTTGAAATTCGACTTCACATTAGGAAGATAGACTTTGAAAATTTTCAATTATTATAAAGTGACAGTTGAACTCAATGGTCTTCAATCGATGTTATTCGATGATATCTGACAGAGTTAGATGCAAACTCACTCAAATATATGAGAAATGTTGAAATTCGACTTCACATTAGGAAGATAGACTTTGAAAATTTTCAATTATTACAAAGTGACAATTGACCACAATGGTCTTCAATCGATGTTATTCGATGATATCTGACAAAGTTAGATGCAAACTCACTCAAATATATGAGAAATGTTGAAATTCGACTTCAAATTAGGAAGATAGACTTTGAAAATTTTCAATTATTACAAAGTGACAGTTGACCTCAATGGTCTTCAATCGATGTTATTCGATGATATCTGACAGAGTTAGATGCAAACTCACTCAAATATATGAGAAATGTTGAAATTCGACTTCAAATTAGGAAGATAGACTTTGAAAATTTTCAATTATTACAAAGTGACAGTTGAACTCAATGGTCTTCAATCGATGTTATTCGATGATATCTGACAAAGTTGGATGCAAACTCACTCAAATATATGAGAAATGATGAAATTCGACTTCACATTAGGAAGATAGACTTTGAAAATTTTCAATTATTACAAAGTGACAGTTGACCTCAATGGTCTTCAATCGATGTTATTCGATGATATCTGACAAAGTTAGATGCAAACTCACTCAAATATATGAGAAATGTTGAAATTCGACTTCAAATTAGGAAGATACACTTTGAAAATTTTCCATATTTTCAAAGTGACAGTTGACCTCAATGGGCTCCAACGGATGTTATTCGATGATATCTGACAAAGTTAGATGCGAACTCACTCAAATATATGAGAAATGTTGAAATTCGACTTCACATTAGGAAGATAGACTTTGAAAATTTTCAATTATTACAAAGTGACAGTTGAACTCAATGGTCTTCAATCGATGTTATTCGATGATACCTGACAGAGTTAGATGCAAACTCACTAAAATATATGAGAAATGTTGAAATTCGACTTCAAATTAGGAAGATAGACTTTGAAACTTTTCCATATTTTCAAAGTGACAGTTGACCTCAATGGTCTTCAATGGATGTTATTCGATGATATGTGAAAAAGTTAGATGCAAACTCACTCAAATATATGAGAAATGTTGAAATTCGACTTCACATTAGGACGATAGACTTGGAAAATTTTCAATTATTACAAAGTGACAGTTGACCTCAATGGTCTTCAATCGATGGTATTCGATGATATCTGACAGAGTTAGATGCAAACTCACTCAAATATATGAGAAATGTTGAAATTCGACTTCAAATTAGGAAGATAGACTCTGAAAATTTTCAATTATTACAAAGTGACAGTTGACCTCAATGGGCTTCAATGGATGTTATTCGATGATATCTGACAGAGTTAGATGCGAACTCACTCAAATATATGAGAAATGTTGAAATTCGACTTCACATTAGGAAGATAGACTTTGAAAATTTTCAATTATTACAAAGTGACAGTTGAACTCAATGGTCTTCAATCGATGTTATTCGATGATACCTGACAGAGTTAGATGCAAACTCACTCAAATATATGAGAAATGTTGAAATTCGACTTCACATTAGGAAGATAGACTTTGAAAATTTTCAATTATTATAAAGTGACAGTTGAACTCAATGGTCTTCAATCGATGTTATTCGATGATATCTGACAGAGTTAGATGCAAACTCACTCAAATATATGAGAAATGTTGAAATTCGACTTCACATTAGGAAGATAGACTTTGAAAATTTTCAATTATTACAAAGTGACAATTGACCACAATGGTCTTCAATCGATGTTATTCGATGATATCTGACAAAGTTAGATGCAAACTCACTCAAATATATGAGAAATGTTGAAATTCGACTTCAAATTAGGAAGATAGACTTTGAAAATTTTCAATTATTACAAAGTGACAGTTGACCTCAATGGTCTTCAATCGATGTTATTCGATGATATCTGACAGAGTTAGATGCAAACTCACTCAAATATATGAGAAATGTTGAAATTCGACTTCAAATTAGGAAGATAGACTTTGAAAATTTTCAATTATTACAAAGTGACAGTTGAACTCAATGGTCTTCAATCGATGTTATTCGATGATATCTGACAAAGTTGGATGCAAACTCACTCAAATATATGAGAAATGATGAAATTCGACTTCACATTAGGAAGATAGACTTTGAAAATTTTCAATTATTACAAAGTGACAGTTGAACTCAATGGTCTTCAATCGACGTTATTCGATGATACCTGACAGAGTTAGATGCAAACTCACTCAAATATATGAGAAATGTTGAAATTCGACTTCAAATTAGGAAGATAGACTTTGAAAATTTTCCATATTTACAGTGACAGTTGACCTCAATGGGCTCCAATGGATGTTATTCGATGATATCTGACAAAGTTAGATGCAAACTCACTCAAATATATGAGAAATGTTGAAATTCGACTTCAAATTAGGAAGATAGACTTTGAAAATTTTCCATATTATCAAAGTGACAGTTGACCTCAATGGGCTCCAACGGATGTTATTCGATGATATCTGACAAAGTTAGATGCAAACTCACTCAAATATATGAGAAATGTTGAAATTCGACTTCACATTAGGAAGATAGACTTTGAAAATTTTCCATATTTTCAAAGTGACAGTTGACCTCAATGGGCTTCAATGGATGTTATTCGATGATATCTGACAAAGTTAGATGCAAACTCCCTCAAATATATGAGAAATGTTGAAATTCGACTTCAAATTAGGAAGATAGACTTTGAAAATTTTCAATTATTACAAAGTGACAGTTGACCTCAATGGTCTTCAATCGATGTTAGTCGATGATATCTGACAAAGTTAGATGCAAACTCACTCAAATATATGAGAAATGTTGAAATTCGACTTCACATTAGGAAGATAGACTTTGAAAATTTTCCATATTTTCAAAGTGACAGTTGACCTCAATGGTCTTCAATCGATGTTAGTCGATGATATCTGAGAAAGTTAGATGCAAACTCACTCAAATATATGAGAAATGTTGAAATTCGACTTCACATTAGGAAGATAGACTTTGAAAATTTTCCATATTTTCAAAGTGACAGTTGACCTCAATGGGCTTCAATGGATGTTATTCGATGATATCTGACAAAGTTAGATGCAAACTCCCTCAAATATATGAGAAATGTTGAAATTCGACTTCAAATTAGGAAGATAGACTTTGAAAATTTTCAATTATTACAAAGTGACAGTTGACCTCAATGGTCTTCAATCGATGTTAGTCGATGATATCTGACAAAGTTAGATGCAAACTCACTCAAATATATGAGAAATGTTGAAATTCGACTTCACATTAGGAAGATAGACTTTGAAAATTTTCCATATTTTCAAAGTGACAGTTGACCTCAATGGGCTTCAATGGATGTTATTCGATGATATCTGACAAAGTTAGATGCAAACTCCCTCAAATATATGAGAAATGTTGAAGTTCAACTTCACATTAAGAAGAGAGACTTTGAAAATTTTCAATTATTACAAAGTGACAGTTGACCTCAATGGGCTTCAATGGATGTTATTCGATGATATCTGACAAAGTTAGATGCAAACTCACTCAAATATATGAGAAATGTTGAAATTCGACTTCACATTAGGAAGATAGACTTTGAAAATTTTCAATTATTACAAAGTGACAGTTGAACTCAATGGTCTTCAATCGATGTTATTCGATGATATCTGACAAAGTTAGATGCAAACTCACTCAAATATATGAGAAATGTTGAAATTCGACTTCACATTAGGAAGATAGACTTTGAAAATTCTCAGTTATTACAAAGTGACAGTTGACCTCAATGGTCTTCAATCGATGTTATTCGATGATATCTGACAAAGTTAGATGCAAACTCACTCAAATATATGAGAAATGTTGAAATTCGACTTCAAATTAGGAAGATAGACTTTGAAAATTTTCAATTATTACAAAGTGACAGTTGACCTCAATGGTCTTCAATCGATGTTATTCGATGATATCTGACAAAGTTAGATGCGAACTCACACAAATATATGAGAAATGTTGAAATTCGACTTCAAATTAGGAAGATAGACTTTGAAAATTTTCAATTATTACAAAGTGACAGTTGACCACAATGGTCTTCAATCGATGTTATTCGATGATATCTGACAAAGTTAGATGCAAACTCACTCAAATATATGAGAAATGTTGAAATTCGACTTCAAATTAGGAAGATAGACTTTGAAAATTTTCAATTATTACAAAGTGACAGTTGACCTCAATGGTCTTCAATCGATATTATTCGATAATATCTGACAGAGTTAGATGCAAACTCACTCAAATATATGAGAAATGTTGAAATTCGACTTCACATTAGGAAGATAGACTTTGAAAATTTTCAATTATTACAAAGTGACAGTTGACCTCAATAGGCTTCAATGTTTGTTATTCGATGATATCTGACAAAGTTAGATGCAAACTCACTCAAATATATGAGAAATGTTGAAATTCGACTTCAAATTAGGAAGATAGGCTTTGAAAATTTTCAATTATTACAAAGTGACAGTTGACCTCAATGGTCTTCAATCGATGTTATTCGATGATATCTGACAAAGTTAGATGCAAACTCACTCAAATATATGAGAAATGTTGAAATTCGACTTCACATTAGGAAGATAGACTTTGAAAATTTTCCATATTTTCAAAGTGACAGTTGACCTCAATGGGCTTCAATGGATGTTATTCGATGATATCTGACAAAGTTAGATGCAAACTCCCTCAAATATATGAGAAATGTTGAAATTCGACTTCACATTAGGAAGATAGACTTTGAAAATTTTCAATTATTACAAAGTGACAGTTGACCTCAATGGTCTTCAATCGATATTATTCGATAATATCTGACAGAGTTAGATGCAAACTCACTCAAATATATGAGAAATGTTGAAATTCGACTTCACATTAGGAAGATAGACTTTGAAAATTTTCAATTATTACAAAGTGACAGTTGACCTCAATAGGCTTCAATGTTTGTTATTCGATGATATCTGACAAAGTTAGATGCAAACTCACTCAAATATATGAGAAATGTTGAAATTCGACTTCAAATTAGGAAGATAGGCTTTGAAAATTTTCAATTATTACAAAGTGACAGTTGACCTCAATGGTCTTCAATCGATGTTATTCGATGATATCTGACAAAGTTAGATGCAAACTCACTCAAATATATGAGAAATGTTGAAATTCGACTTCAAATTAGGAAGATAGGCTTTGAAAATTTTCAATTATTACAAAGTGACAGTTGACCTCAATGGTCTTCAATCGATATTATTCGATAATATCTGACAGAGTTAGATGCAAACTCACTCAAATATATGAGAAATGTTGAAATTCGACTTCAAATTAGGAAGATAGGCTTTGAAAATTTTCAATTATTACAAAGTGACAGTTGACCTCAATGGTCTTCAATCGATATTATTCGATAATATCTGACAGAGTTAGATGCAAACTCACTCAAATATATGAGAAATGTTGAAATTCGACTTCACATTAGGAAGATAGACTTTGAAAATTTTCAATTATTACAAAGTGACAGTTGACCTCAATAGGCTTCAATGTTTGTTATTCGATGATATCTGACAAAGTTAGATGCAAACTCACTCAAATATATGAGAAATGTTGAAATTCGACTTCAAATTAGGAAAATAGGCTTTGAAAATTTTCAATTATTACAAAGTGACAGTTGACCTCAATGGTCTTCAATCGATGTTATTCGATGATATCTGACAAAGTTAGATGCAAACTCACTCAAATATATGAGAAATGTTGAAATTCGACTTCACATTAGGAAGATAGACTTTGAAAATTTTCCATATTTTCAAAGTGACAGTTGACCTCAATGGGCTTCAATGGATGTTATTCGATGATATCTGACAAAGTTAGATGCAAACTCCCTCAAATATATGAGAAATGTTGAAGTTCAACTTCACATTAAGAAGATAGACTTTGAAAATTTTCAATTATTACAAAGTGACAGTTGACCTCAATGGGCTTCAATGGATGTTATTCGATGATATCTGACAAAGTTAGATGCAAACTCACTCAAATATATGAGAAATGTTGAAATTCGACTTCACATTAGGAAGATAGACTTTGAAAATTTTCAATTATTACAAAGTGACAGTTGAACTCAATGGTCTTCAATCGATGTTATTCGATGATATCTGACAAAGTTAGATGCAAACTCACTCAAATATTCGAGAAATGTTGAAATTCGACTTCACATTAGGAAGATAGACTTTGAAAATTTTCAATTATTACAAAGTGACAGTTGAACTCAATGGTCTTCAATCGATGTTATTCGATGATATCTGACAGAGTTAGATGCAAACTCACTCAAATATATGAGAAATGTTGAAATTCGACTTCACATTAGGAAGATAGACTTTGAAAATTTTCAATTATTACAAAGTGACAGTTGACCTCAATGGGCTTCAATGGATGTTATTCGATGATATCTGACAAAGTTAGATGCAAACTCACTCAAATATATGAGAAATGTTGAAATTCGACTTCACATTAGGAAGATAGACTTTGAAAATTTTCAATTATTACAAAGTGACAGTTGAACTCAATGGTCTTCAATCGATGTTATTCGATGATATCTGACAAAGTTAGATGCAAACTCACTCAAATATTCGAGAAATGTTGAAATTCGACTTCACATTAGGAAGATAGACTTTGAAAATTTTCAATTATTACAAAGTGACAGTTGAACTCAATGGTCTTCAATCGATGTTATTCGATGATACCTGACAGAGTTAGATGTAAACTCACTCAAATATATGAGAAATGTTGAAATTCGACTTCAAATTAGGAAGATAGACTTTGAAACTTTTCAATTATTACAAATTGACAGTTAACCTCAATGGTCTTCAATCGATGTTATTCGATGATATCTGACAGAGTTAGATGCAAACTCACTCAAATATATGAGAAATGTTGAAATTCGACTTCAAATTAGGAAGATAGAGTTTGAAAATTTTCCATATTTACAGTGACAGTTGACCTCAATGGGCTCCAACGGATGTTATTCGATGATATCTGACAAAGTTAGATGCAAACTCACTCAAATATATGAGAAATGTTGAAATTCGACTTCACATTAGGAAGATAGACTTTGAAAATTTTCAATTATTACAAAGTGACAGTTGAACTCAATGGTCTTCAATCGATGTTATTCGATGATACCTGACAGAGTTAGATGCAAACTCACCCAAATATATGAGAAATGTTGAAATTCGACTTCAAATTAGGAAGATAGACTTTGAAACTTTTCCATAGTTTCAAAGTGACAGTTGACCTCAATGGTCTTCAATGGATGTTATTCGATGATATGTGAAAAAGTTAGATGCAAACTCACTCAAATATATGAGAAATGTTGAAATTCGACTTCACATTAGGACGATAGACTTTGAAAATTTTCAATTATTACAAAGTGACAGTTGACCTCAATGGTCTTCAATCGATGGTATTCGATGATATCTGACAGAATTAGATGCAAACTCACTCAAATGTATGAGAAATGTTGAAATTCGACTTCACATTAGGAAGATAGACTTTGAAAATTTTCAATTATTACAAAGTGACAGTTGAACTCAATGGTCTTCAATCGATGTTATTCGATGATACCTGACAGAGTTAGATGCAAACTCACTCAAATATATGAGAAATGTTGAAATTCGACTTCACATTAGGAAGATAGACTTTGAAAATTTTCAATTATTACAAAGTGACAGTTGACCACAATGGTCTTCAATCGATGTTATTCGATGATATCTGACAAAGTTAGATGCGAACTCACTCAAATATATGAGAAATGTTGAAATTCGACTTCAAATTAGGAAGATAGAGTTTGAAAATTTTCCATATTTACAGTGACAGTTGACCTCAATGGGCTCCAACGGATGTTATTCGATGATATCTGACAAAGTTAGATGCAAACTCACTCAAATATATGAGAAATGTTGAAATTCGACTTCACATTAGGAAGATAGACTTTGAAAATTTTCAATTATTACAAAGTGACAGTTGAACTCAATGGTCTTCAATCGATGTTATTCGATGATACCTGACAGAGTTAGATGCAAACTCACTCAAATATATGAGAAATGTTGAAATTCGACTTCAAATTAGGAAGATAGACTTTGAAACTTTTCCATATTTTCAAAGTGACAGTTGACCTCAATGGTCTTCAATGGATGTTATTCGATGATATGTGAAAAAGTTAGATGCAAACTCACTCAAATATATGAGAAATGTTGAAATTCGACTTCACATTAGGACGATAGACTTTGAAAATTTTCAATTATTACAAAGTGACAGTTGACCTCAATGGTCTTCAATCGATGGTATTCGATGATATCTGACAGAATTAGATGCAAACTCACTCAAATGTATGAGAAATGTTGAAATTCGACTTCACATTAGGAAGATAGACTTTGAAAATTTTCAATTATTACAAAGTGACAGTTGAACTCAATGGTCTTCAATCGATGTTATTCGATGATATCTGACAAAGTTAGATGCAAACTCACTCAAATGTATGAGAAATGTTGAAATTCGACTTCACATTAGGAAGATAGACTTTGAAACTTTTCAATTATTACAAATTGACAGTTAACCTCAATGGTCTTCAATCGATGTTATTCGATGATATCTGACAGAGTTAGATGCAAACTCACTCAAATATATGAGAAATGTTGAAATTCGACTTCAAATTAGGAAGATAGAGTTTGAAAATTTTCCATATTTACAGTGACAGTTGACCTCAATGGGCTCCAACGGATGTTATTCGATGATATCTGACAAAGTTAGATGCAAACTCACTCAAATATATGAGAAATGTTGAAATTCGACTTCACATTAGGAAGATAGACTTTGAAAATTTTCAATTATTACAAAGTGACAGTTGAACTCAATGGTCTTCAATCGATGTTATTCGATGATACCTGACAGAGTTAGATGCAAACTCACTCAAATATATGAGAAATGTTGAAATTCGACTTCAAATTAGGAAGATAGACTTTGAAACTTTTCCATATTTTCAAAGTGACAGTTGACCTCAATGGTCTTCAATGGATGTTATTCGATGATATGTGAAAAAGTTAGATGCAAACTCACTCAAATATATGAGAAATGTTGAAATTCGACTTCACATTAGGACGATAGACTTTGAAAATTTTCAATTATTACAAAGTGACAGTTGACCTCAATGGTCTTCAATCGATGGTATTCGATGATATCTGACAGAATTAGATGCAAACTCACTCAAATGTATGAGAAATGTTGAAATTCGACTTCACATTAGGAAGATAGACTTTGAAAATTTTCAATTATTACAAAGTGACAGTTGAACTCAATGGTCTTCAATCGATGTTATTCGATGATATCTGACAAAGTTAGATGCAAACTCACTCAAATGTATGAGAAATGTTGAAATTCGACTTCACATTAGGAAGATAGACTTTGAAAATTTTCAATTATTACAAAGTGACAGTTGAACTCAATGGTCTTCAATCGATGTTATTCGATGATACCTGACAGAGTTAGATGCAAACTCACTCAAATATATGAGAAATGTTGAAATTCGACTTCACATTAGGAAGATAGACTTTGAAAATTTTCAATTATTACAAAGTGACAGTTGAACTCAATGGTCTTCAATCGATGTTATTCGATGATATCTGACAGAGTTAGATGCAAACTCACTCAAATATATGAGAAATGTTGAAATTCGACTTCACATTAGGAAGATAGACTTTGAAAATTTTCAATTATTACAAAGTGACAGTTGACCACAATGGTCTTCAATCGATGTTATTCGATGATATCTGACAAAGTTAGATGCAAACTCACTCAAATATATGAGAAATGTTGAAATTCGACTTCAAATTAGGAAGATAGACTTTGAAAATTTTCAATTTTTACAAAGTGACAGTTGACCTCAATGGTCTTCAATCGATGTTATTCGATGATATCTGACAGAGTTAGATGCAAACTCACTCAAATATATGAGAAATGTTGAAATTCGACTTCAAATTAGGAAGATAGACTTTGAAAATTTTCCATATTTTCAAAGTGACAGTTGACCTCAATGGGCTCCAACGGATGTTATTCGATGATATCTGACAAAGTTAGATGCAAACTCACTCAAATATATGAGAAATGATGAAATTCGACTTCACATTAGGAAGATAGACTTTGAAAATTTTCAATTATTACAAAGTGACAGTTGAACTCAATGGTCTTCAATCGATGTTATTCGATGATACCTGACAGAGTTAGATGCAAACTCACTCAAATATATGAGAAATGTTGAAATTCGACTTCAAATTAGGAAGATAGACTTTGAAAATTTCCCATATTTTCAAAGTGACAGTTGACCTCAATGGTCTTCAATGGATGTTATTCGATGATATGTGAAAAAGTTAGATGCAAACTCACTCAAATATATGAGAAATGTTGAAATTCGACTTCACATTAGGACGATAGACTTTGAAAATTTTCAATTATTACAAAGTGACAGTTGACCTCAATGGTCTTCAATCGATGGTATTCGATGATATCTGACAGAGTTAGATGCAAACTCACTCAAATATATGAGAAATGTTGAAATTCGACTTCAAATTAGGAAGATAGACTCTGAAAATTTTCAATTATTACAAAGTGACAGTTGACCTCAATGGGCTTCAATGGATGTTATTCGATGATATCTGACAGAGTTAGATGCGAACTCACTCAAATATATGAGAAATGTTGAAATTCGACTTCACATTAGGAAGATAGACTTTGAAAATTTTCAATTATTACAAAGTGACAGTTGAACTCAATGGTCTTCAATCGATGTTATTCGATGATACCTGACAGAGTTAGATGCAAACTCACTCAAATATATGAGAAATGTTGAAATTCGACTTCACATTAGGAAGATAGACTTTGAAAATTTTCAATTATTACAAAGTGACAGTTGAACTCAATGGTCTTCAATCGATGTTATTCGATGATATCTGACAGAGTTAGATGCAAACTCACTCAAATATATGAGAAATGTTGAAATTCGACTTCACATTAGGAAGATAGACTTTGAAAATTTTCAATTATTACAAAGTGACAGTTGACCACAATGGTCTTCAATCGATGTTATTCGATGATATCTGACAAAGTTAGATGCAAACTCACTCAAATATATGAGAAATGTTGAAATTCGACTTCAAATTAGGAAGATAGACTTTGAAAATTTTCAATTATTACAAAGTGACAGTTGACCTCAATGGTCTTCAATCGATGTTATTCGATGATATCTGACAAAGTTAGATGCAAACTCACTCAAATATATGAGAAATGTTGAAATTCGACTTCAAATTAGGAAGATAGACTTTGAAAATTTTCAATTATTACAAAGTGACAGTTGACCTCAATGGTCTTCAATCGATGTTATTCGATGATATCTGACAGAGTTAGATGCAAACTCACTCAAATATATGAGAAATGTTGAAATTCGACTTCAAATTAGGAAGATAGACTTTGAAAATTTTCCATATTTTCAAAGTGACAGTTGACCTCAATGGGCTCCAACGGATGTTATTCGATGATATCTGACAAAGTTAGATGCAAACTCACTCAAATATATGAGAAATGTTGACATTCGACTTCACATTAGGAAGATAGACTTTGAAAATTTTCAATTATTACAAAGTGACAGTTGACCTCAATGGTCTTCAATCGATGTTATTCGATGATATCTGACAGAGTTAGATGCAAACTCACTCAAATATATGAGAAATGTTGAAATTCGACTTCAAATTAGGAAGATAGACTTTGAAAATTTTCCATATTTACAGTGACAGTTGACCTCAATGGGCTCCAACGGATGTTATTCGATGATATCTGACAAAGTTAGATGCAAACTCACTCAAATATATGAGAAATGTTGAAATTCGACTTCAAATTAGGAAGATAGACTTTGAAAATTTTCCATATTTACAGTGACAGTTGACCTCAATGGGCTCCAACGGATGTTATTCGATGATATCTGACAAAGTTAGATGCAAACTCAATGGGCTCCAACGGATGTTATTCGATGATATCTGACAAAGTTAGATGCAAACTCACTCAAATATATGAGAAATGTTGAAATTCGACTTCAAATTAGGAAGATAGACTTTGAAAATTTTCAATTATTACAAAGTGACAGTTGACCTCAATGGTCTTCAATCGATGTTATTCGATGATATCTGACAGAGTTAGATGCAAACTCACTCAAATATATGAGAAATGTTGAAATTCGACTTCAAATTAGGAAGATAGACTTTGAAAATTTTCCATATTTTCAAAGTGACAGTTGACCTCAATGGGCTCCAACGGATGTTATTCGATGATATCTGACAAAGTTAGATGCAAACTCACTCAAATATATGAGAAATGTTGAAATTCGACTTCACATTAGGAAGATAGACTTTGAAAATTTTCAATTATTACAAAGTGACAGTTGAACTCATTGGTCTTCAATGGATGTTATTCGATGATATCTGACAGAGTTAGATGCGAACTCACTCAAATATATGAGAAATGTTGAAATTCGACTTCACATTAGGAAGATAGACTTTGAAAATTTTCAATTATTACAAAGTGACAGTTGAACTCAATGGTCTTCAATCGATGTTATTCGATGATACCTGACAGAGTTAGATGCAAACTCACTCAAATATATGAGAAATGTTGAAATTCGACTTCACATTAGGAAGATAGACTTTGAAAATTTTCAATTATTACAAAGTGACAGTTGAACTCAATGGTCTTCAATCGATGTTATTCGATGATATCTGACAGAGTTAGATGCAAACTCACTCAAATATATGAGAAATGTTGAAATTCGACTTCACATTAGGAAGATAGACTTTGAAAATTTTCAATTATTACAAAGTGACAGTTGACCACAATGGTCTTCAATCGATGTTATTCGATGATATCTGACAAAGTTAGATGCAAACTCACTCAAATATATGAGAAATGTTGAAATTCGACTTCAAATTAGTAAGATAGACTTTGAAAATTTTCAATTATTACAAAGTGACAGTTGACCTCAATGGTCTTCAATCGATGTTATTCGATGATATCTGACAAAGTTAGATGCAAACTCACTCAAATATATGAGAAATGTTGAAATTCGACTTCAAATTAGGAAGATAGACTTTGAAAATTTTCAATTATTACAAAGTGACAGTTGACCTCAATGGTCTTCAATCGATGTTATTCGATGATATCTGACAGAGCTAGATGCAAACTCACTCAAATATATGAGAAATGTTGAAATTCGACTTCAAATTAGGAAGATAGACTTTGAAAATTTTCCATATTTTCAAAGTGACAGTTGACCTCAATGGGCTCCAACGGATGTTATTCGATGATATCTGACAAAGTTAGATGCAAACTCACTCAAATATATGAGAAATGTTGACATTCGACTTCACATTAGGAAGATAGACTTTGAAAATTTTCAATTATTACAAAGTGACAGTTGACCTCAATGGTCTTCAATCGATGTTATTCGATGATATCTGACAGAGTTAGATGCAAACTCACTCAAATATATGAGAAATGTTGAAATTCGACTTCAAATTAGGAAGATAGACTTTGAAAATTTTCCATATTTACAGTGACAGTTGACCTCAATGGGCTCCAACGGATGTTATTCGATGATATCTGACAAAGTTAGATGCAAACTCAATGGGCTCCAACGGATGTTATTCGATGATATCTGACAAAGTTAGATGCAAACTCACTCAAATATATGAGAAATGTTGAAATTCGACTTCAAATTAGGAAGATAGACTTTGAAAATTTTCAATTATTACAAAGTGACAGTTGACCTCAATGGTCTTCAATCGATGTTATTCGATGATATCTGACAGAGTTAGATGCAAACTCACTCAAATATATGAGAAATGTTGAAATTCGACTTCAAATTAGGAAGATAGACTTTGAAAATTTTCCATATTTTCAAAGTGACAGTTGACCTCAATGGGCTCCAACGGATGTTATTCGATGATATCTGACAAAGTTAGATGCAAACTCACTCAAATATATGAGTAATGTTGAAATTCGACTTCACATTAGGAAGATAGACTTTGAAAATTTTCAATTATTACAAAGTGACAGTTGACCTCAATGGTCTTCAATCGATGTTATTCGATGATATCTGACAGAGTTAGATGCAAACTCACTCAAATATATTAGAAATGTTGAAATTCGACTTCAAATTAGGAAGATAGACTTTGAAAATTTTCCATATTTACAGTGACAGTTGACCTCAATGGGCTCCAACGGATGTTATTCGATGATATCTGACAAAGTTAGATGCAAACTCACTCAAATATATGAGAAATGTTGAAATTCGACTTCAAATTAGGAAGATAGACTTTGAAAATTTTCCATATTTACAGTGACAGTTGACCTCAATGGGCTCCAACGGATGTTATTCGATGATATCTGACAAAGTTAGATGCAAACTCAATGGGCTCCAACGGATGTTATTCGATGATATCTGACAAAGTTAGATGCAAACTCACTCAAATATATGAGAAATGTTGAAATTCGACTTCACATTAGGAAGATAGACTTTGAAAATTTTCAATTATTACAAAGTGACAGTTGACCTCAATGGTCTTCAATCGATGTTATTCGATGATATCTGACAAAGTTAGATGCAAACTCACTCAAATATATGAGAAATGATGAAATTCGACTTCACATTAGGAAGATAGACTTTGAAAATTTTCAATTATTACAAAGTGACAGTTGATCTCAATGGTCTTCAATCGATGTTATTCGATGATATCTGACAAAGTTAGATGCAAACTCACTCAAATATATGAGAAATGATGAAATTCGACTTCACATTAGGAAGATAGACTTTGAAAATTTTCCATATTTACAGTGACAGTTGACCTCAATGGGCTCCAACGGATGTTATTCGATGATATCTGACAAAGTTAGATGCAAACTCAATGGGCTCCAACGGATGTTATTCGATGATATCTGACAAAGTTAGATGCAAACTCACTCAAATATATGAGAAATGTTGAAATTCGACTTCACATTAGGAAGATAGACTTTGAAAATTTTCAATTATTACAAAGTGACAGTTGACCTCAATGGTCTTCAATCGATGTTATTCGATGATATCTGACAAAGTTAGATGCAAACTCACTCAAATATATGAGAAATGATGAAATTCGACTTCACATTAGGAAGATAGACTTTGAAAATTTTCAATTATTACAAAGTGACAGTTGACCTCAATGGTCTTCAATCGATGTTATTCGATGATATCTGACAGAGTTAGATGCAAACTCACTCAAATATATGAGAAATGTTGAAATTCGACTTCAAATTAGGAAGATAGACTTTGAAAATTTTCAATTATTACAAAGTGACAGTTGAACTCAATGGTCTTCAATCGATGTTATTCGATGATATCTGACAAAGTTAGATGCAAACTCACTCAAATATATGAGAAATGATGAAATTCGACTTCACATTAGGAAGATAGACTTTGAAAATTTTCAATTATTACAAAGTGACAGTTGACCTCAATGGTCTTCAATCGATGTTATTCGATGATATCTGACAGAATTAGATGCAAACTCACTCAAGTATATGAGAAATGTTGAAATTCGACTTCAAATTAGGAAGATAGACTTTGAAAATTTTCCATATTTACAAAGTGACAGTTGACCTCAATGGGCTTCAATGGATGTTATTCGATGATATCTGACAAAGTTAGATGCAAACTCACTTAAATATATGAGAAATGTTGAAATTCGACTTCAAATTAGGAAGATAGACTTTGAAAATTTTCCATATTTACAGTGACAGTTGACCTCAATGGGCTCCAACGGATGTTATTCGATGATATCTGACAAAGTTAGATGCAAACTCACTCAAATATATGAGAAATGTTGAAATTCGACTTCAAATTAGGAAGATAGACTTTGAAAATTTTCCATATTTACAGTGACAGTTGACCTCAATGGGCTCCAACGGATGTTATTCGATGATATCTGACAAAGTTAGATGCAAACTCAATGGGCTCCAACGGATGTTATTCGATGATATCTGACAAAGTTAGATGCAAACTCACTCAAATATATGAGAAATGTTGAAATTCGACTTCACATTAGGAAGATAGACTTTGAAAATTTTCAATTATTACAAAGTGACAGTTGACCTCAATGGTCTTCAATCGATGTTATTCGATGATATCTGACAGAGTTAGATGCAAACTCACTCAAATATATGAGAAATGTTGAAATTCGACTTCAAATTAGGAAGATAGACTTTGAAAATTTTCCATATTTACAAAGTGACAGTTGACCTCAATGGGCTCCAACGGATGTTATTCGATGATATCTGACAAAGTTAGATGCAAACTCAATGGGCTCCAACGGATGTTATTCGATGATATCTGACAAAGTTAGATGCAAACTCACTCAAATATATGAGAAATGTTGAAATTCGACTTCACATTAGGAAGATAGACTTTGAAAATTTTCAATTATTACAAAGTGACAGTTGACCTCAATGGTCTTCAATCGATGTTATTCGATGATATCTGACAAAGTTAGATGCAAACTCACTCAAATATATGAGAAATGATGAAATTCGACTTCACATTAGGAAGATAGACTTTGAAAATTTTCAATTATTACAAAGTGACAGTTGACCTCAATGGTCTTCAATCGATGTTATTCGATGATATCTGACAGAGTTAGATGCAAACTCACTCAAATATATGAGAAATGTTGAAATTCGACTTCAAATTAGGAAGATAGACTTTGAAAATTTTCAATTATTACAAAGTGACAGTTGAACTCAATGGTCTTCAATCGATGTTATTCGATGATATCTGACAAAGTTAGATGCAAACTCACTCAAATATATGAGAAATGATGAAATTCGACTTCACATTAGGAAGATAGACTTTGAAAATTTTCCATATTTACAAAGTGACAGTTGACCTCAATGGGCTTCAATGGATGTTATTCGATGATATCTGACAAAGTTAGATGCAAACTCACTCAAATATATGAGAAATGATGAAATTCGACTTCACATTAGGAAGATAGACTTTGAAAATTTTCCATATTTACAGTGACAGTTGACCTCAATGGGCTCCAACGGATGTTATTCGATGATATCTGACAAAGTTAGATGCAAACTCAATGGGCTCCAACGGATGTTATTCGATGATATCTGACAAAGTTAGATGCAAACTCACTCAAATATATGAGAAATGTTGAAATTCGACTCCACATTAGGAAGATAGACTTTGAAAATTTTCAATTATTACAAAGTGACAGTTGACCTCAATGGTCTTCAATCGATGTTATTCGATGATATCTGACAAAGTTAGATGCAAACTCACTCAAATATATGAGAAATGATGAAATTCGACTTCACATTAGGAAGATAGACTTTGAAAATTTTCAATTATTACAAAGTGACAGTTGACCTCAATGGTCTTCAATCGATGTTATTCGATGATATCTGACAGAGTTAGATGCAAACTCACTCAAATATATGAGAAATGTTGAAATTCGACTTCAAATTAGGAAGATAGACTTTGAAAATTTTCAATTATTACAAAGTGACAGTTGAACTCAATGGTCTTCAATCGATGTTATTCGATGATATCTGACAAAGTTAGATGCAAACTCACTCAAATATATGAGAAATGATGAAATTCGACTTCACATTAGGAAGATAGACTTTGAAAATTTTCCATATTTACAAAGTGACAGTTGACCTCAATGGGCTTCAATGGATGTTATTCGATGATATCTGACAAAGTTAGATGCAAACTCACTCAAATATATGAGAAATGATGAAATTCGACTTCACATTAGGAAGATAGACTTTGAAAATTTTCCATATTTACAGTGACAGTTGACCTCAATGGGCTCCAACGGATGTTATTCGATGATATCTGACAAAGTTAGATGCAAACTCAATGGGCTCCAACGGATGTTATTCGATGATATCTGACAAAGTTAGATGCAAACTCACTCAAATATATGAGAAATGTTGAAATTCGACTTCACATTAGGAAGATAGACTTTGAAAATTTTCAATTATTACAAAGTGACAGTTGACCTCAATGGTCTTCAATCGATGTTATTCGATGATATCTGACAAAGTTAGATGCAAACTCACTCAAATATATGAGAAATGATGAAATTCGACTTCACATTAGGAAGATAGACTTTGAAAATTTTCAATTATTACAAAGTGACAGTTGACCTCAATGGTCTTCAATCGATGTTATTCGATGATATCTGACAGAGTTGGATGCAAACTCACTCAAATATATGAGAAATGTTGAAATTCGACTTCAAATTAAGAAGATAGACTTTGAAAATTTTCAATTATTACAAAGAGACAGTTGAACTCAATGGTCTTCAATCGATGTTATTCGATGATATCTGACAAAGTTAGATGCAAACTCACTCAAATATATGAGAAATGATGAAATTCGACTTCACATTAGGAAGATAGACTTTGAAAATTTTCAATTATTACAAAGTGACAGTTGACCTCAATGGTCTTCAATCGATGTTATTCGATGATATCTGACAGAATTAGATGCAAACTCACTCAAATATATGAGAAATGTTGAAATTCGACTTCACATTAGGAAGATAGACTTTGAAAATTTTCCATATTTACAGTGACAGTTGACCTCAATGGGCTCCAACGGATGTTATTCGATGATATCTGACAAAGTTAGATGCAAACTCAATGGGCTCCAACGGATGTTATTCGATGATATCTGACAAAGTTAGATGCAAACTCACTCAAATATATGAGAAATGTTGAAATTCGACTTCACATTAGGAAGATAGACTTTGAAAATTTTCAATTATTACAAAGTGACAGTTGACCTCAATGGTCTTCAATCGATGTTATTCGATGATATCTGACAAAGTTAGATGCAAACTCACTCAAATATATGAGAAATGATGAAATTCGACTTCACATTAGGAAGATAGACTTTGAAAATTTTCAATTATTACAAAGTGACAGTTGACCTCAATGGTCTTCAATCGATGTTATTCGATGATATCTGACAGAGTTAGATGCAAACTCACTCAAATATATGAGAAATGTTGAAATTCGACTTCAAATTAGGAAGATAGACTTTGAAAATTTTCAATTATTACAAAGTGACAGTTGAACTCAATGGTCTTCAATCGATGTTATTCGATGATATCTGACAAAGTTAGATGCAAACTCACTCAAATATATGAGAAATGATGAAATTCGACTTCACATTAGGAAGATAGACTTTGAAAATTCTCCATATTTACAAAGTGACAGTTGACCTCAATGGGCTTCAATGGATGTTATTCGATGATATCTGACAAAGTTAGATGCAAACTCAATGGGCTCCAACGGATGTTATTCGATGATATCTGACAAAGTTAGATGCAAACTCACTCAAATATATGAGAAATGTTGAAATTCGACTTCACATAAGGAAGATAGACTTTGAAAATTTTCAATTATTACAAAGTGACAGTTGACCTCAATGGTCTTCAATCGATGTTATTCGATGATATCTGACAAAGTTAGATGCAAACTCACTCAAATATATGAGAAATGATGAAATTCGACTTCACATTAGGAAGATAGACTTTGAAAATTTTCAATTATTACAAAGTGACAGTTGACCTCAATGGTCTTCAATCGATGTTATTCGATGATATCTGACAGAGTTAGATGCAAACTCACTCAAATATATGAGAAATGTTGAAATTCGACTTCAAATTAGGAAGATAGACTTTGAAAATTTTCAATTATTACAAAGTGACAGTTGAACTCATTGGTCTTCAATCGATGTTATTCGATGATATCTGACAACGTTAGATGCAAACTCACTCAAATATATGAGAAATGATGAAATTCGACTTCACATTAGGAAGATAGACTTTGAAAATTTTCAATTATTACAAAGTGACAGTTGACCTCAATGGTCTTCATTCGATGTTATTCGATGATATCTGACAGAATTAGATGCAAACTCACTCAAATATATGAGAAATGTTGAAATTCGACTTCAAATTAGGAAGATAGACTTTGAAAATTTTCCATATTTACAAAGTGACAGTTGACCTCAATGGGCTTCAATGGATGTTATTCGATGATATCTGACAAAGTTAGATGCAAACTCACTTAAATATATGAGAAATGTTGAAATTCGACTTCAAATTAGGAAGATAGACTTTGAAAATTTTCCATATTTACAGTGACAGTTGACCTCAATGGGCTCCAACGGATGTTATTCGATGATATCTGACAAAGTTAGATGCAAACTCACTCAAATATATGAGAAATGTTGAAATTCGACTTCAAATTAGGAAGATAGACTTTGGAAATTTTCCATATTTACAGTGACAGTTGACCTCAATGGGCTCCAACGGATGTTATTCGATGATATCTGACAAAGTTAGATGCAAACTCAATGGGCTCCAACGGATGTTATTCGATGATATCTGACAAAGTTAGATGCAAACTCACTCAAATATATGAGAAATGTTGAAATTCGACTTCACATTAGGAAGATAGACTTTGAAAATTTTCAATTATTACAAAGTGACAGTAGACCTCAATGGTCTTCAATCGATGTTATTCGATGATATCTGACAAAGTTAGATGCAAACTCACTCAAATATATGAGAAATGATGAAATTCGACTTCACATTAGGAAGATAGACTTTGAAAATTTTCAATTATTACAAAGTGACAGTTGACCTCAATGGTCTTCAATCGATGTTATTCGATGATATCTGACAGAGTTAGATGCAAACTCACTCAAATATATGAGAAATGTTGAAATTCGACTTCAAATTAGGAAGATAGACTTTGAAAATTTTCAATTATTACAAAGTGACAGTTGAACTCAATGGTCTTCAATCGATGTTATTCGATGATATCTGACAAAGTTAGATGCAAACTCACTCAAATATATGAGAAATGATGAAATTCGACTTCACATTAGGAAGATAGACTTTGAAAATTTTCCATATTTACAAAGTGACGGTTGACCTCAATGGGCTTCAATGGATGTTATTCGATGATATCTGACAAAGTTAGATGCAAACTCACTCAAATATATGAGAAATGATGAAATTCGACTTCACATTAGGAAGATAGACTTTGAAAATTTTCCATATTTACAGTGACAGTCGACCTCAATGGGCTCCAACGGATGTTATTCGATGATATCTGACAAAGTTAGATGCAAACTCAATGGGCTCCAACGGATGTTATTCGATGATATCTGACAAAGTTAGATGCAAACTCACTCAAATATATGAGAAATGTTGAAATTCGACTTCACATTAGGAAGATAGACTTTGAAAATTTTCAATTATTACAAAGTGACAGTTGACCTCAATGGTCTTCAATCGATGTTATTCGATGATATCTGACAAAGTTAAATGCAAACTCACTCAAATATATGAGAAATGATGAAATTCGACTTCACATTAGGAAGATAGACTTTGAAAATTTTCAATTATTACAAAGTGACAGTTGACCTCAATGGTCTTCAATCGATGTTATTCGATGATATCTGACAGAGTTAGATGCAAACTCACTCAAATATATGAGAAATGATGAAATTCGACTTCACATTAGGAAGATAGACTTTGAAAATTTTCCATATTTACAGTGACAGTTGACCTCAATGGGCTCCAACAGATGTTATTCGATGATATCTGACAAAGTTAGATGCAAACTCACTCAAATATATGAGAAATGTTGAAATTCGACTTCAAATTATGAAGATAGACTTTGGAAATTTTCCATATTTACAGTGACAGTTGACCTCAATGGGCTCCAACGGATGTTATTCGATGATATCTGACAAAGTTAGATGCAAACTCAATGGGCTCCAACGGATGTTATTCGATGATATCTGACAAAGTTAGATGCAAACTCACTCAAATATATGAGAAATGTTGAAATTCGACTTCACATTAGGAAGATAGACTTTGAAAATTTTCAATTATTACAAAGTGACAGTAGACCTCAATGGTCTTCAATCGATGTTATTCGATGATATCTGACAAAGTTAGATGCAAACTCACTCAAATATATGAGAAATGATGAAATTCGACTTCACATTAGGAAGATAGACTTTGAAAATTTTCAATTATTACAAAGTGACAGTTGACCTCAATGGTCTTCAATCGATGTTATTCGATGATATCTGACAGAGTTAGATGCAAACTCACTCAAATATATGAGAAATGTTGAAATTCGACTTCAAATTAGGAAGATAGACTTTGAAAATTTTCAATTATTACAAAGTGACAGTTGAACTCAATGGTCTTCAATCGATGTTATTCGATGATATCTGACAAAGTTAGATGCAAACTCACTCAAATATATGAGAAATGATGAAATTCGACTTCACATTAGGAAGATAGACTTTGAAAATTTTCCATATTTACAAAGTGACGGTTGACCTCAATGGGCTTCAATGGATGTTATTCGATGATATCTGACAAAGTTAGATGCAAACTCACTCAAATATATGAGAAATGATGAAATTCGACTTCACATTAGGAAGATAGACTTTGAAAATTTTCCATATTTACAGTGACAGTCGACCTCAATGGGCTCCAACGGATGTTATTCGATGATATCTGACAAAGTTAGATGCAAACTCAATGGGCTCCAACGGATGTTATTCGATGATATCTGACAAAGTTAGATGCAAACTCACTCAAATATATGAGAAATGTTGAAATTCGACTTCACATTAGGAAGATAGACTTTGAAAATTTTCAATTATTACAAAGTGACAGTTGACCTCAATGGTCTTCAATCGATGTTATTCGATGATATCTGACAAAGTTAGATGCAAACTCACTCAAATATATGAGAAATGATGAAATTCGACTTCACATTAGGAAGATAGACTTTGAAAATTTTCAATTATTACAAAGTGACAGTTGACCTCAATGGTCTTCAATCGATGTTATTCGATGATATCTGACAGAGTTAGATGCAAACTCACTCAAATATATGAGAAATGTTGAAATTCGACTTCAAATTAGGAAGATAGACTTTGAAAATTTTCAATTATTACAAAGTGACAGTTGAACTCAATGGTCTTCAATCGATGTTATTCGATGATATCTGACAAAGTTAGATGCAAACTCACTCAAATATATGAGAAATGATGAAATTCGACTTCACATTAGGAAGATAGACTTTGAAAATTTTCCATATTTACAAAGTGACAGTTGACCTCAATGGGCTTCAATGGATGTTATTCGATGATATCTGACAAAGTTAGATGCAAACTCACTCAAATATATGAGAAATGATGAAATTCGACTTCACATTAGGAAGATAGACTTTGAAAATTTTCCATATTTACAGTGACAGTTGACCTCAATGGGCTCCAACGGATGTTATTCGATGATATCTGACAAAGTTAGATGCAAACTCAATGGGCTCCAACGGATGTTATTCGATGATATCTGACAAAGTTAGATGCAAACTCACTCAAATATATGAGAAATGTTGAAATTCGACTTCACATTAGGAAGATAGACTTTGAAAATTTTCAATTATTACAAAGTGACAGTTGACCTCAATGGTCTTCAATCGATGTTATTCGATGATATCTGACAAAGTTAGATGCAAACTCACTCAAATATATGAGAAATGATGAAATTCGACTTCACATTAGGAAGATAGACTTTGAAAATTTTCAATTATTACAAAGTGACAGTTGACCTCAATGGGCTTCAATGGATGTTATTCGATGATATCTGACAAAGTTAGATGCAAACTCACTTAAATATATGAGAAATGTTGAAATTCGACTTCAAATTAGGAAGATAGACTTTGAAAATTTTCCATATTTACAGTGACAGTTGACCTCAATGGGCTCCAACGGATGTTATTCGATGATATCTGACAAAGTTAGATGCAAACTCACTCAAATATATGAGAAATGTTGAAATTCGACTTCAAATTAGGAAGATAGACTTTGAAAATTTTCCATATTTACAGTGACAGTTGACCTCAATGGGCTCCAACGGATGTTATTCGATGATATCTGACAAAGTTAGATGCAAACTCAATGGGCTCCAACGGATGTTATTCGATGATATCTGACAAAGTTAGATGCAAACTCACTCAAATATATGAGAAATGTTGAAATTCGACTTCAAATTAGGAAGATAGACTTTGAAAATTTTCCATATTTACAAAGTGACAGTTGACCTCAATGGGCTTCAATGGATGTTATTCGATGATATCTGACAAAGTTAGATGCAAACTCACTCAAATATATGAGAAATGATGAAATTCGACTTCACATTGGGAAGATAGACTTTGAAAATTTTCCATATTTACAGTGACAGTTGACCTCAATGGGCTCCAACGGATGTTATTCGATGATATCTGACAAAGTTAGATGCAAACTCAATGGGCTCCAACGGATGTTATTCGATGATATCTGACAAAGTTAGATGCAAACTCACTCAAATATATGAGAAATGTTGAAATTCGACTTCACATTAGGAAGATAGACTTTGAAAATTTTCAATTATTACAAAGTGACAGTTGACCTCAATGGTCTTCAATCGATGTTATTCGATGATATCTGACAAAGTTAGATGCAAACTCACTCAAATATATGAGAAATGATGAAATTCGACTTCACATTAGGAAGATAGACTTTGAAAATTTTCAATTATTACAAAGTGACAGTTGACCTCAATGGTCTTCAATCGATGTTATTCGATGATATCTGACAGAGTTAGATGCAAACTCACTCAAATATATGAGAAATGTTGGAATTCGACTTCAAATTAGGAAGATAGACTTTGAAAATTTTCAATTATTACAAAGTGACAGTTGAATTCAATGGTCTTCAATCGATGTTATTCGATGATATCTGACAAAGTTAGATGCAAACTCACTCAAATATATGAGAAATGATGAAATTCGACTTCACATTAGGAAGATAGACTTTGAAAATTTTCAATTATTACAAAGTGACAGTTGACCTCAATGGTCTTCAATCGATGTTATTCGATGATATCTGACAGAGTTAGATGCAAACTCACTCAAATATATGAGAAATGTTGAAATTCGACTTCAAATTAGGAAGATAGACTTTGAAAATTTTCCATATTTACAAAGTGACAGTTGACCTCAATGGGCTTCAATGGATGTTATTCGATGATATCTGACAAAGTTAGATGCAAACTCACTCAAATATATGAGAAATGATGAAATTCGACTTCACATTAGGAAGATAGACTTTGAAAATTTTCAATTATTACAAAGTGACAGTTGACCTCAATGGTCTTCAATCGATGTTATTCGATGATATCTGACAGAGTTAGATGCAAACTCACTCAAATATATGAGAAATGTTGAAATTCGACTTCAAATTAGGAAGATAGACTTTGAAAATTTTCCATATTTACAAAGTGACAGTTGACCTCAATGGGCTTCAATGGATGTTATTCGATGATATCTGACAAAGTTAGATGCAAACTCAATGGGCTCCAACGGATGTTATTCGATGATATCTGACAAAGTTAGATGCAAACTCACTCAAATATATGAGAAATGTTGAAATTCGACTTCACATTAGGAAGATAGACTTTGAAAATTTTCAATTATTACAAAGTGACAGTTGACCTCAATGGTCTTCAATCGATGTTATTCGATGATATCTGACAAAGTTAGATGCAAACTCACTCAAATATATGAGAAATGATGAAATTCGACTTCACATTAGGAAGATAGACTTTGAAAATTTTCAATTATTACAAAGTGACAGTTGACCTCAATGGTCTTCAATCGATGTTATTCGATGATATCTGACAGAGTTAGATGCAAACTCACTCAAATATATGAGAAATGTTGAAATTCGACTTCAAATTAGGAAGATAGACTTTGAAAATTTTCAATTATTACAAAGTGACAGTTGAACTCAATGGTCTTCAATCGATGTTATTCGATGATATCTGACAAAGTTAGATGCAAACTCACTCAAATATATGAGAAATGATGAAATTCGACTTCACATTAGGAAGATAGACTTTGAAAATTTTCAATTATTACAAAGTGACAGTTGACCTCAATGGTCTTCAATCGATGTTATTCGATGATATCTGACAGAATTAGATGCAAACTCACTCAAATATATGAGAAATGTTGAAATTCGACTTCAAATTAGGAAGATAGACTTTGAAAATTTTCCATATTTACAAAGTGACAGTTGACCTCAATGGGCTTCAATGGATGTTATTCGATGATATCTGACAAAGTTAGATGCAAACTCACTTAAATATATGAGAAATGTTGAAATTCGACTTCAAATTAGGAAGATAGACTTTGAAAATTTTCCATATTTACAGTGACAGTTGACCTCAATGGGCTCCAACGGATGTTATTCGATGATATCTGACAAAGTTAGATGCAAACTCACTCAAATATATGAGAAATGTTGAAATTCGACTTCAAATTAGGATGATAGACTTTGGAAATTTTCCATATTTACAGTGACAGTTGACCTCAATGGTCTTCAATCGATGTTATTCGATGATATCTGACAAAGTTAGATGCAAACTCACTCAAATATATGAGAAATGATGAAATTCGACTTCACATTAGGAAGATAGACTTTGAAAATTTTCCATATTTACAGTGACAGTTGAACTCAATGGTCTTCAATCGATGTTATTCGATGATATCTGACAAAGTTAGATGCAAACTCACTCAAATATATGAGAAATGTTGAAATTCGACTTCAAATTAGGATGATAGACTTTGGAAATTTTCCATATTTACAGTGACAGTTGAACTCAATGGTCTTCAATCGATGTTATTCGATGATATCTGACAAAGTTAGATGCAAACTCACTCAAATATATGAGAAATGATGAAATTCGACTTCACATTAGGAAGATAGACTTTGAAAATTTTCCATATTTACAAAGTGACAGTTGACCTCAATGGGCTTCAATGGATGTTATTCGATGATATCTGACAAAGTTAGATGCAAACTCACTCAAATATATGAGAAATGATGAAATTCGACTTCACATTAGGAAGATAGACTTTGAAAATTTTCCATATTTACAGTGACAGTTGACCTCAATGGGCTCCAACGGATGTTATTCGATGATATCTGACAAAGTTAGATGCAAACTCAATGGGCTCCAACGGATGTTATTCGATGATATCTGACAAAGTTAGATGCAAACTCACTCAAATATATGAGAAATGTTGAAATTCGACTTCACATTAGGAAGATAGACTTTGAAAATTTTCAATTATTACAAAGTGACAGTTGACCTCAATGGTCTTCAATCGATGTTATTCGATGATATCTGACAAAGTTAGATGCAAACTCACTCAAATATATGAGAAATGATGAAATTCGACTTCACATTAGGAAGATAGACTTTGAAAATTTTCAATTATTACAAAGTGACAGTTGACCTCAATGGGCTTCAATGGATGTTATTCGATGATATCTGACAAAGTTAGATGCAAACTCACTTAAATATATGAGAAATGTTGAAATTCGACTTCAAATTAGGAAGATAGACTTTGAAAATTTTCCATATTTACAGTGACAGTTGACCTCAATGGGCTCCAACGGATGTTATTCGATGATATCTGACAAAGTTAGATGCAAACTCACTCAAATATATGAGAAATGTTGAAATTCGACTTCAAATTAGGAAGATAGACTTTGAAAATTTTCCATATTTACAGTGACAGTTGACCTCAATGGGCTCCAACGGATGTTATTCGATGATATCTGACAAAGTTAGATGCAAACTCAATGGGCTCCAACGGATGTTATTCGATGATATCTGACAAAGTTAGATGCAAACTCACTCAAATATATGAGAAATGTTGAAATTCGACTTCAAATTAGGAAGATAGACTTTGAAAATTTTCCATATTTACAAAGTGACAGTTGACCTCAATGGGCTTCAATGGATGTTATTCGATGATATCTGACAAAGTTAGATGCAAACTCACTCAAATATATGAGAAATGATGAAATTCGACTTCACATTGGGAAGATAGACTTTGAAAATTTTCCATATTTACAGTGACAGTTGACCTCAATGGGCTCCAACGGATGTTATTCGATGATATCTGACAAAGTTAGATGCAAACTCAATGGGCTCCAACGGATGTTATTCGATGATATCTGACAAAGTTAGATGCAAACTCACTCAAATATATGAGAAATGTTGAAATTCGACTTCACATTAGGAAGATAGACTTTGAAAATTTTCAATTATTACAAAGTGACAGTTGACCTCAATGGTCTTCAATCGATGTTATTCGATGATATCTGACAAAGTTAGATGCAAACTCACTCAAATATATGAGAAATGATGAAATTCGACTTCACATTAGGAAGATAGACTTTGAAAATTTTCAATTATTACAAAGTGACAGTTGACCTCAATGGTCTTCAATCGATGTTATTCGATGATATCTGACAGAGTTAGATGCAAACTCACTCAAATATATGAGAAATGTTGGAATTCGACTTCAAATTAGGAAGATAGACTTTGAAAATTTTCAATTATTACAAAGTGACAGTTGAATTCAATGGTCTTCAATCGATGTTATTCGATGATATCTGACAAAGTTAGATGCAAACTCACTCAAATATATGAGAAATGATGAAATTCGACTTCACATTAGGAAGATAGACTTTGAAAATTTTCAATTATTACAAAGTGACAGTTGACCTCAATGGTCTTCAATCGATGTTATTCGATGATATCTGACAGAGTTAGATGCAAACTCACTCAAATATATGAGAAATGTTGAAATTCGACTTCAAATTAGGAAGATAGACTTTGAAAATTTTCCATATTTACAAAGTGACAGTTGACCTCAATGGGCTTCAATGGATGTTATTCGATGATATCTGACAAAGTTAGATGCAAACTCACTCAAATATATGAGAAATGATGAAATTCGACTTCACATTAGGAAGATAGACTTTGAAAATTTTCAATTATTACAAAGTGACAGTTGACCTCAATGGTCTTCAATCGATGTTATTCGATGATATCTGACAGAGTTAGATGCAAACTCACTCAAATATATGAGAAATGTTGAAATTCGACTTCAAATTAGGAAGATAGACTTTGAAAATTTTCCATATTTACAAAGTGACAGTTGACCTCAATGGGCTTCAATGGATGTTATTCGATGATATCTGACAAAGTTAGATGCAAACTCAATGGGCTCCAACGGATGTTATTCGATGATATCTGACAAAGTTAGATGCAAACTCACTCAAATATATGAGAAATGTTGAAATTCGACTTCACATTAGGAAGATAGACTTTGAAAATTTTCAATTATTACAAAGTGACAGTTGACCTCAATGGTCTTCAATCGATGTTATTCGATGATATCTGACAAAGTTAGATGCAAACTCACTCAAATATATGAGAAATGATGAAATTCGACTTCACATTAGGAAGATAGACTTTGAAAATTTTCAATTATTACAAAGTGACAGTTGACCTCAATGGTCTTCAATCGATGTTATTCGATGATATCTGACAGAGTTAGATGCAAACTCACTCAAATATATGAGAAATGTTGAAATTCGACTTCAAATTAGGAAGATAGACTTTGAAAATTTTCAATTATTACAAAGTGACAGTTGAACTCAATGGTCTTCAATCGATGTTATTCGATGATATCTGACAAAGTTAGATGCAAACTCACTCAAATATATGAGAAATGATGAAATTCGACTTCACATTAGGAAGATAGACTTTGAAAATTTTCAATTATTACAAAGTGACAGTTGACCTCAATGGTCTTCAATCGATGTTATTCGATGATATCTGACAGAATTAGATGCAAACTCACTCAAATATATGAGAAATGTTGAAATTCGACTTCAAATTAGGAAGATAGACTTTGAAAATTTTCCATATTTACAAAGTGACAGTTGACCTCAATGGGCTTCAATGGATGTTATTCGATGATATCTGACAAAGTTAGATGCAAACTCACTTAAATATATGAGAAATGTTGAAATTCGACTTCAAATTAGGAAGATAGACTTTGAAAATTTTCCATATTTACAGTGACAGTTGACCTCAATGGGCTCCAACGGATGTTATTCGATGATATCTGACAAAGTTAGATGCAAACTCACTCAAATATATGAGAAATGTTGAAATTCGACTTCAAATTAGGATGATAGACTTTGGAAATTTTCCATATTTACAGTGACAGTTGACCTCAATGGGCTCCAACGGATGTTATTCGATGATATCTGACAAAGTTAGATGCAAACTCAATGGGCTCCAACGGATGTTATTCGATGATATCTGACAAAGTTAGATGCAAACTCACTCAAATATATGAGAAATGTTGAAATTCGACTTCACATTAGGAAGATAGACTTTGAAAATTTTCAATTATTACAAAGTGACAGTAGACCTCAATGGTCTTCAATCGATGTTATTCGATGATATCTGACAAAGTTAGATGCAAACTCACTCAAATATATGAGAAATGATGAAATTCGACTTCACATTAGGAAGATAGACTTTGAAAATTTTCAATTATTACAAAGTGACAGTTGACCTCAATGGTCTTCAATCGATGTTATTCGATGATATCTGACAGAGTTAGATGCAAACTCACTCAAATATATGAGAAATGTTGAAATTCGACTTCACATTAGGAAGATATACTTTGAAAATTTTCCATATTTACAAAGTGACAGTTGACCTCAATGGGCTCCAACGGATGTTATTCGATGATATCTGACAAAGTTAGATGCAAACTCAATGGGCTCCAACGGATGTTATTCGATGATATCTGACAAAGTTAGATGCAAACTCAATGGGCTCCAACGGATGTTATTCGATGATATCTGACAAAGTTAGATGCAAACTCACTCAAATATATGAGAAATGTTGAAATTCGACTTCAAATTAGGAAGATAGACTTTGAAAATTTTCAATTATTACAAAGTGACAGTTGACCTCAATGGTCTTCAATCGATGTTATTCGATGATATCTGACAAAGTTAGATGCAAACTCACTCAAATATATGAGAAATGATGAAATTCGACTTCACATTAGGAAGATAGACTTTGAAAATTTTCAATTATTACAAAGTGACAGTTGACCTCAATGGTCTTCAATCGATGTTATTCGATGATATCTGACAGAGTTAGATGCAAACTCACTCAAATATATGAGAAATGTTGAAATTCGACTTCAAATTAGGAAGATAGACTTTGAAAATTTTCAATTATTACAAAGTGACAGTTGAACTCAATGGTCTTCAATCGATGTTATTCGATGATATCTGACAAAGTTAGATGCAAACTCACTCAAATATATGAGAAATGATGAAATTCGACTTCACATTAGGAAGATAGACTTTGAAAATTTTCCATATTTACAAAGTGACAGTTGACCTCAATGGGCTTCAATGGATGTTATTCGATGATATCTGACAAAGTTAGATGCAAACTCACTCAAATATATGACAAATGATGAAATTCGACTCCACATTAGGAAGATAGACTTTGAAAATTTTCCATATTTACAAAGTGACAGTTGACCTCAATGGGCTTCAATGGATGTTATTCGATGATATCTGACAAAGTTAGATGCAAACTCACTTAAATATATGAGAAATGTTGAAATTCGACTTCAAATTAGGAAGATAGACTTTGAAAATTTTCCATATTTACAGTGACAGTTGACCTCAATGGGCTCCAACGGATGTTATTCGATGATATCTGACAAAGTTAGATGCAAACTCACTCAAATATATGAGAAATGTTGAAATTCGACTTCAAATTAGGAAGATAGACTTTGAAAATTTTCCATATTTACAGTGACAGTTGACCTCAATGGGCTCCAACGGATGTTATTCGATGATATCTGACAAAGTTAGATGCAAACTCAATGGGCTCCAACGGATGTTATTCGATGATATCTGACAAAGTTAGATGCAAACTCACTCAAATATATGAGAAATGTTGAAATTCGACTTCAAATTAGGAAGATAGACTTTGAAAATTTTCCATATTTACAAAGTGACAGTTGACCTCAATGGGCTTCAATGGATGTTATTCGATGATATCTGACAAAGTTAGATGCAAACTCACTCAAATATATGAGAAATGTTGAAATTCGACTTCACATTAGGAAGATAGACTTTGAAAATTTTCAATTATTACAAAGTGACAGTTGACCTCAATGGTCTTCAATCGATGTTATTCGATGATATCTGACAAAGTTAGATGCAAACTCACTCAAATATATGAGAAATGATGAAATTCGACTTCACATTAGGAAGATAGACTTTGAAAATTTTCAATTATTACAAAGTGACAGTTGACCTCAATGGTCTTCAATCGATGTTATTCGATGATATCTGACAGAGTTAGATGCAAACTCACTCAAATATATGAGAAATGTTGAAATTCAACTTCAAATTAGGAAGATAGACTTTGAAAATTTTCAATTATTACAAAGTGACAGTTGAACTCAATGGTCTTCAATCGATGTTATTCGATGATATCTGACAAAGTTAGATGCAAACTCACTCAAATATATGAGAAATGATGAAATTCGACTTCACATTAGGAAGATAGACTTTGAAAATTTTCAATTATTACAAAGTGACAGTTGACCTCAATGGTCTTCAATCGATGTTATTCGATGATATCTGACAGAGTTAGATGCAAACTCACTCAAATATATGAGAAATGTTGAAATTCGACTTCAAATTAGGAAGATAGACTTTGAAAATTTTCCATATTTACAAAGTGACAGTTGACCTCAATGGGCTTCAATGGATGTTATTCGATGATATCTGACAAAGTTAGATGCAAACTCACTCAAATATATGAGAAATGTTGAAATTCGACTTCAAATTAGGAAGATAGACTTTGAAAATTTTCCATATTTACAAAGTGACAGTTGACCTCAATGGTCTTCAATCGATGTTATTCGATGATATCTGACAAAGTTAGATGCAAACTCACTCAAATATATGAGAAATGATGAAATTCGACTTCACATTAGGAAGATAGACTTTGAAAATTTTCAATTATTACAAAGTGACAGTTGACCTCAATGGTCTTCAATCGATGTTATTCGATGATATCTGACAGAGTTAGATGCAAACTCACTCAAATATATGAGAAATGTTGAAATTCGACTTCAAATTAGGAAGATAGACTTTGAAAATTTTCAATTATTACAAAGTGACAGTTGAATTCAATGGTCTTCAATCGATGTTATTCGATGATATCTGACAAAGTTAGATGCAAACTCACTCAAATATATGAGAAATGATGAAATTCGACTTCACAATAGGAAGATAGACTTTGAAAATTTTCAATTATTACAAAGTGACAGTTGACCTCAATGGTCTTCAATCGATGTTATTCGATGATATCTGACAGAGTTAGATGCAAACTCACTCAAATATATGAGAAATGTTGAAATTCGACTTCAAATTAGGAAGATAGACTTTGAAAATTTTCCATATTTACAAAGTGACAGTTGACCTCAATGGGCTTCAATGGATGTTATTCGATGATATCTGACAAAGTTAGATGCAAACTCACTCAAATATATGAGAAATGTTGAAATTCGACTTCAAATTAGGAAGATAGACTTTGAAAATTTTCCATATTTACAAAGTGACAGTTGACCTCAATGGGCTTCAATGGATGTTATTCGATGATATCTGACAAAGTTAGATGCAAACTCACTCAAATATATGAGAAATGTTGAAATTCGACTTCACATTAGGAAGATAGACTTTGAAAATTTTCAATTATTACAAAGTGACAGTTGACCTCAATGGTCTTCAATCGATGTTATTCGATGATATCTGACAAAGTTAGATGCAAACTCACTCAAATATATGAGAAATGTTGAAATTCGACTTCAAATTAGGAAGATAGACTTTGAAAATTTTCCATATTTACAAAGTGACAGTTGACCTCAATGGTCTTCAATCGATGTTATTCGATGATATCTGACAAAGTTAGATGCAAACTCACTCAAATATATGAGAAATGATGAAATTCGACTTCACATTAGGAAGATAGACTCTGAAAATTTTCAATTATTACAAAGTGACAGTTGACCTCAATGGTCTTCAATCGATGTTATTCGATGATATGTGACAGAGTTAGATGCAAACTCACTCAAATATATGAGAAATGTTGAAATTCGACTTCAAATTAGGAAGATAGACTTTGAAAATTTTCAATTATTACAAAGTGACAGTTGAACTCAATGGTCTTCAATCGATGTTATTCGATGATATCTGACAAAGTTAGATGCAAACTCACTCAAATATATGAGAAATGATGAAATTCGACTTCACATTAGGAAGATAGACTTTGAAAATTTTCAATTATTACAAAGTGACAGTTGACCTCAATGGTCTTCAATCGATGTTATTCGATGATATCTGACAGAGTTAGATGCAAACTCACTCAAATATATGAGAAATGTTGAAATTCGACTTCAAATTAGGAAGATAGACTTTGAAAATTTTCCATATTTACAAAGTGACAGTTGACCTCAATGGGCTTCAATGGATGTTATTCGATGATATCTGACAAAGTTAGATGCAAACTCACTCAAATATATGAGAAATGTTGAAATTCGACTTCAAATTAGGAAGATAGACTTTGAAAATTTTCCATATTTACAAAGTGACAGTTGACCTCAATGGTCTTCAATCGATGTTATTCGATGATATCTGACAAAGTTAGATGCAAACTCACTCAAATATATGAGAAATGATGAAATTCGACTTCACATTAGGAAGATAGACTCTGAAAATTTTCAATTATTACAAAGTGACAGTTGACCTCAATGGTCTTCAATCGATGTTATTCGATGATATGTGACAGAGTTAGATGCAAACTCACTCAAATATATGAGAAATGTTGAAATTCGACTTCAAATTAGGAAGATAGACTTTGAAAATTTTCAATTATTACAAAGTGACAGTTGAACTCAATGGTCTTCAATCGATGTTATTCGATGATATCTGACAAAGTTAGATGCAAACTCACTCAAATATATGAGAAATGATGAAATTCGACTTCACATTAGGAAGATAGACTTTGAAAATTTTCAATTATTACAAAGTGACAGTTGACCTCAATGGTCTTCAATCGATGTTATTCGATGATATCTGACAGAGTTAGATGCAAACTCACTCAAATATATGAGAAATGTTGAAATTCGACTTCAAATTAGGAAGATAGACTTTGAAAATTTTCCATATTTACAAAGTGACAGTTGACCTCAATGGGCTTCAATGGATGTTATTCGATGATATCTGACAAAGCTAGATGCAAACTCACTCAAATATATGAGAAATGTTGAAATTCGACTTCAAATTAGGAAGATAGACTTTGAAAATTTTCCATATTTACAAAGTGACAGTTGACCTCAATGGGCTTCAATGGATGTTATTCGATGATATCTGACAAAGTTAGATGCAAACTCACTCAAATATATGAGAAATGTTGAAATTCGACTTCAAATTAGGAAGATAGACTCTGAAAATTTTCAATTATTACAAAGTGACAGTTGACCTCAATGGGCTTCAATGGATGTTATTCGATGATATCTGACAGAGTTAGATGCAAACTCACTCAAATATATGAGAAATGTTGAAATTCGACTTCACATTAGGAAGATAGACTTTGAAAATTTTCAATTATTACAAAGTGACAGTTGAACTCAATGGTCTTCAATCGATGTTATTCGATGATACCTGACAGAGTTAGATGCAAACTCACTCAAATATATGAGAAATGTTGAAATTCGACTTCACATTAGGAAGATAGACTTTGAAAATTTTCAATTATTACAAAGTGACAGTTGAACTCAATGGTCTTCAATCGATGTTATTCGATGATATCTGACAGAGTTAGATGAAAACTCACTCAAATATATGAGAAATGTTGAAATTCGACTTCACATTAGGAAGATAGACTTTGAAAATTTTCAATTATTACAAAGTGACAGTTGACCACAATGGTCTTCAATCGATGTTATTCGATGATATCTGACAAAGTTAGATGCAAACTCACTCAAATATATGAGAAAAGTTGAAATTCGACTTCAAATTAGGAAGATAGACTTTGAAAATTTTCCATATTTTCAGAGTGACAGTTGACCTCAATGGGCTCCAACGGATGTTATTGGATGATATCTGACAAAGTTAGATGCAAACTCACTCAAATATATGAGAAATGTTGAAATTCGACTTCACATTAGGAAGATAGACTTTGAAAATTTTCAATTATTACAAAGTGACAGTTGACCTCAATGGTCTTCAATCGATGTTATTCGATGATATCTGACAGAGTTAGATGCAAACTCACTCAAATATATGAGAAATGTTGAAATTCGACTTCAAATTAGGAAGATAGACTTTGAAAATTTTCAATTATTACAAAGGGACAGTTGAACTCAATGGTCTTCAATCGATGTTATTCGATGATATCTGACAAAGTTAGATGCAAACTCACTCAAATATATGAGAAATGATGAAATTCGACTTCACATTAGGAAGATAGACTTTGAAAATTTTCAATTATTACAAAGTGACAGTTGACCTCAATGGTCTTCCATCGATGTTATTCGATGATATCTGACAGAGTTAGATGCAAACTCACTCAAATATATGAGAAATGTTGAAATTCGACTTCAAATTAGGAAGATAGACTTTGAAAATTTTCCATATTTACAAAGTGACAGTTGACCTCAATGGGCTTCAATGGATGTTATTCGATGATATCTGACAAAGTTAGATGCAAACTCACTCAAATATATGAGAAATGTTGAAATTCGACTTCAAATTAGGAAGATAGACTTTGAAAATTTTCCATATTTACAAAGTGACAGTTGACCTCAATGGGCTTCAATGGATGTTATTCGATGATATCTGACAAAGTTAGATGCAAACTCACTCAAATATATGAGAAATGTTGAAATTCGACTTCAAATTAGGAAGATAGACTCTGAAAATTTTCAATTATTACAAAGTGACAGTTGACCTCAATGGGCTTCAATGGATGTTATTCGATGATATCTGACAGAGTTAGATGCAAACTCACTCAAATATATGAGAAATGTTGAAATTCGACTTCACATTAGGAAGATAGACTTTGAAAATTTTCAATTATTACAAAGTGACAGTTGAACTCAATGGTCTTCAATCGATGTTATTCGATGATACCTGACAGAGTTAGATGCAAACTCACTCAAATATATGAGAAATGTTGAAATTCGACTTCACATTAGGAAGATAGACTTTGAAAATTTTCAATTATTACAAAGTGACAGTTGAACTCAATGGTCTTCAATCGATGTTATTCGATGATATCTGACAGAGTTAGATGCAAACTCACTCAAATATATGAGAAATGTTGAAATTCGACTTCACATTAGGAAGATAGACTTTGAAAATTTTCAATTATTACAAAGTGACAGTTGACCACAATGGTCTTCAATCGATGTTATTCGATGATATCTGACAAAGTTAGATGCAAACTCACTCAAATATATGAGAAATGTTGAAATTCGACTTCAAATTAGGAAGATAGACTTTGAAAATTTTCAATTATTACAAAGTGACAGTTGACCTCAATGGTCTTCAATCGATGTTATTCGATGATATCTGACAAAGTTAGATGCAAACTCACTCAAATATATGAGAAATGTTGAAATTCGACTTCAAATTAGGAAGATAGACTTTGAAAATTTTCAATTATTACAAAGTGACAGTTGACCTCAATGGTCTTCAATCGATGTTATTCGATGATATCTGACAGAGTTAGATGCAAACTCACTCAAATATATGAGAAATGTTGAAATTCGACTTCAAATTAGGAAGATAGACTTTGAAAATTTTCCATATTTTCAAAGTGACAGTTGACCTCAATGGGCTCCAACGGACGTTATTGGATGATATCTGACAAAGTTAGATGCAAACTCACTCAAATATATGAGAAATGTTGAAATTCGACTTCACATTAGGAAGATAGACTTTGAAAATTTTCAATTATTACAAAGTGACAGTTGACCTCAATGGTCTTCAATCGATGTTATTCGATGATATCTGACAGAGTTAGATGCAAACTCACTCAAATATATGAGAAATGTTGAAATTCGACTTCAAATTAGGAAGATAGACTTTGAAAATTTTCAATTATTACAAAGTGACAGTTGAACTCAATGGTCTTCAATCGATGTTATTCGATGATATCTGACAAAGTTAGATGCAAACTCACTCAAATATATGAGAAATGATGAAATTCGACTTCACATTAGGAAGATAGACTTTGAAAATTTTCCATATTTACAAAGTGACAGTTGACCTCAATGGGCTTCAATGGATGTTATTCGATGATATCTGACAGAGTTAGATGCAAACTCACTCAAATATATGAGAAATGTTGAAATTCGACTTCACATTAGGAAGATAGACTTTGAAAATTTTCAATTATTACAAAGTGACAGTTGGACTCAATGGTCTTCAATCGATGTTATTCGATGATACCTGACAGAGTTAGATGCAAACTCACTCAAATATATGAGAAATGTTGAAATTCGACTTCACATTAGGAAGATAGACTTTGAAAATTTTCAATTATTACAAAGTGACAGTTGAACTCAATGGTCTTCAATCGATGTTATTCGATGATATCTGACAGAGTTAGATGCAAACTCACTCAAATATATGAGAAATGTTGAAATTCGACTTCACATTAGGAAGATAGACTTTGAAAATTTTCAATTATTACAAAGTGACAGTTGACCACAATGGTCTTCAATCGATGTTATTCGATGATATCTGACAAAGTTAGATGCAAACTCACTCAAATATATGAGAAATGTTGAAATTCGACTTCAAATTAGGAAGATAGACTTTGAAAATTTTCAATTATTACAAAGTGACAGTTGACCTCAATGGTCTTCAATCGATGTTATTCGATGATATCTGACAAAGTTAGATGCAAACTCACTCAAATATATGAGAAATGTTGAAATTCGACTTCAAATTAGGAAGATAGACTTTGAAAATTTTCAATTATTACAAAGTGACAGTTGACCTCAATGTTCTTCAATCGATGTTATTCGATGATATCTGACAGAGTTAGATGCAAACTCACTCAAATATATGAGAAATGTTGAAATTCGACTTCAAATTAGGAAGATAGACTTTGAAAATTTTCCATATTTTCAAAGTGACAGTTGACCTCAATGGGCTCCAACGGACGTTATTGGATGATATCTGACAAAGTTAGATGCAAACTCACTCAAATATATGAGAAATGTTGAAATTCGACTTCACATTAGGAAGATAGACTTTGAAAATTTTCAATTATTACAAAGTGACAGTTGACCTCAATGGTCTTCAATCGATGTTATTCGATGATATCTGACAGAGTTAGATGCAAACTCACTCAAATATATGAGAAATGTTGAAATTCGACTTCAAATTAGGAAGATAGACTTTGAAAATTTTCAATTATTACAAAGTGACAGTTGAACTCAATGGTCTTCAATCGATGTTATTCGATGATATCTGACAAAGTTAGATGCAAACTCACTCAAATATATGAGAAATGATGAAATTCGACTTCACATTAGGAAGATAGACTTTGAAAATTTTCAATTATTACAAAGTGACAGTTGACCTCAATGGTCTTCCATCGATGTTATTCGATGATATCTGACAGAGTTAGATGCAAACTCACTCAAATATATGAGAAATGTTGAAATTCGACTTCAAATTAGGAAGATAGACTTTGAAAATTTTCAATTATTACAAAGTGACAGTTGACCTCAATGGTCTTCAATCGATGTTATTCGATGATATCTGACAAAGTTAAATGCAAACTCACTCAAATATATGAGAAATGTTGAAATTCGACTTCAAATTAGGAAGATAGACTTTGAAAATTTTCAATTATTACAAAGTGACAGTTGACCTCAATGGTCTTCAATCGATGTTATTCGATGATATCTGACAAAGTTAAATGCAAACTCACTCAAATATATGAGAAATGTTGAAATTCAACTTCAAATTAGGAAGATAGACTTTGAAAATTTTCAATTATTACAAAGTGACAGTTGACCTCAATGGTCTTCAATCGATGTTATTCGATGATATCTGACAGAGTTAGATGCAAACTCACTCAAATATATGAGAAATGTTGAAATTCGACTTCAAATTAGGAAGATAGACTTTGAAAATTTTCCATATTTTCAAAGTGACAGTTGACCTCAATGGGCTCCAACGGATGTTATTCGATGATATCTGACAAAGTTAGATGCAAACTCACTCAAATATATGAGAAATGTTGAAATTCGACTTCACATTAGGAAGATAGACTTTGAAAATTTTCAATTATTACAAAGTGACAGTTGACCTCAATGGTCTTCAATCGATGTTATTCGATGATATCTGACAGAGTTAGATGCAAACTCACTCAAATATATGAGAAATGTTGAAATTCGACTTCAAATTAGGAAGATAGACTTTGAAAATTTTCCATATTTACAGTGACAGTTGACCTCAATGGGCTCCAACGGATGTTATTCGATGATATCTGACAAAGTTAGATGCAAACTCACTCAAATATATGAGAAATGTTGAAATTCGACTTCACATTAGGAAGATAGACTTTGAAAATTTTCAATTATTACAAAGTGACAGTTGACCTCAATGGTCTTCAATCGATGTTATTCGATGATATCTGACAGAGTTAGATGCAAACTCACTCAAATATATGAGAAATGTTGAAATTCGACTTCAAATTAGGAAGATAGACTTTGAAAATTTTCAATTATTACAAAGTGACAGTTGACCTCAATGGTCTTCAATCGATGTTATTCGATGATATCTGACAGAGTTAGATGCAAACTCACTCAAATATATGAGAAATGTTGAAATTCGACTTCAAATTAGGAAGATAGACTTTGAAAATTTTCAATTATTACAAAGTGACAGTTGAACTCAATGGTCTTCAATCGATGTTATTCGATGATATCTGACAAAGTTAGATGCAAACTCACTCAAATATATGAGAAATGATGAAATTCGACTTCACATTAGGAAGATAGACTTTGAAAATTTTCAATTATTACAAAGTGACAGTTGACCTCAATGGTCTTCCATCGATGTTATTCGATGATATCTGACAGAGTTAGATGCAAACTCACTCAAATATATGAGAAATGTTGAAATTCGACTTCAAATTAGGAAGATAGACTTTGAAAATTTTCAATTATTACAAAGTGACAGTTGACCTCAATGGTCTTCAATCGATGTTATTCGATGATATCTGACAAAGTTAGATGCAAACTCACTCAAATATATGAGAAATGTTGAAATTCGACTTCAAATTAGGAAGATAGACTTTGAAAATTTTCAATTATTACAAAGTGACAGTTGACCACAATGGTCTTCAATCGATGTTATTCGATGATATCTGACAAAGTTAGATGCAAACTCACTCAAATATATGAGAAATGTTGAAATTCGACTTCACATTAGGAAGATAGACTTTGAAAATTTTCAATTATTACAAAGTGACAGTTGAACTCAATGGTCTTCAATCGATGTTATTCGATGATATCTGACAAAGTTAGATGCAAACTCACTCAAATATATGAGAAATGTTGAAATTCGACTTCACATTAGGAAGATAGACTTTGAAAATTTTCAATTATTACAAAGTGACAGTTGACCTCAATGGTCTTCAATCGATGTTATTCGATGATATCTGACAGAGTTAGATGCAAACTCACTCAAATATATGAGAAATGTTGAAATTCGACTTCAAATTAGGAAGATAGACTTTGAAAATTTTCCATATTTACAGTGACAGTTGACCTCAATGGGCTCCAACGGATGTTATTCGATGATATCTGACAAAGTTAGATGCAAACTCACTCAAATATATGAGAAATGTTGAAATTCGACTTCAAATTAGGAAGATAGACTTTGAAAATTTTCCATATTTACAGTGACAGTTGACCTCAATGGGCTCCAACGGATGTTATTCGATGATATCTGACAAAGTTAGATGCAAACTCACTCAAATATATGAGAAATGTTGAAATTCGACTTCAAATTAGGAAGATAGACTTTGAAAATTTTCAATTATTACAAAGTGACAGTTGACCTCAATGGTCTTCAATCGATGTTATTCGATGATATCTGACAGAGTTAGATGCAAACTCACTCAAATATATGAGAAATGTTGAAATTCGACTTCAAATTAGGAAGATAGACTTTGAAAATTTTCCATATTTACAGTGACAGTTGACCTCAATGGGCTCCAACGGATGTTATTCGATGATATCTGACAAAGTTAGATGCAAACTCACTCAAATATATGAGAAATGTTGAAATTCGACTTCAAATTAGGAAGATAGACTTTGAAAATTTTCCATATTTACAGTGACAGTTGACCTCAATGGGCTCCAACGGATGTTATTCGATGATATCTGACAAAGTTAGATGCAAACTCACTCAAATATATGAGAAATGTTGAAATTCGACTTCAAATTAGGAAGATAGACTTTGAAAATTTTCAATTATTACAAAGTGACAGTTGAACTCAATGGTCTTCAATCGATGTTATTCGATGATATCTGACAAAGTTAGATGCAAACTCACTCAAATATATGAGAAATGTTGAAATTCGACTTCACATTAGGAAGATAGACTTTGAAAATTTTCAATTATTACAAAGTGACAGTTGACCTCAATGGTCTTCAATCGATGTTATTCGATGATATCTGACAGAGTTAGATGCAAACTCACTCAAATATATGAGAAATGTTGAAATTCGACTTCAAATTAGGAAGATAGACTTTGAAAATTTTCCATATTTACAGTGACAGTTGACCTCAATGGGCTCCAACGGATGTTATTCGATGATATCTGACAAAGTTAGATGCAAACTCACTCAAATATATGAGAAATGTTGAAATTCGACTTCAAATTAGGAAGATAGACTTTGAAAATTTTTCATATTTTCAAAGTGACAGTTGACCTCAATGGGCTTCAATGGATGTTATTCTATGATATCTGACAAAGTTAGATGCAAACTCTCTCAAATATATGAGAAATGTTGAAGTTCGACTCACATTAAGAAGATAGACTTTGAAAATTTTCAATTATTACAAAGTGACAGTTGACCTCAATGGGCTTCAATGGATGTTATTCGATGATATCTGACAGAGTTAGATGCAAACTCACTCAAATATATGAGAAATGTTGAAATTCGACTTCACATTAGGAAGATAGACTTTGAAAATTTTCCATATTTACAGTGACAGTTGACCTCAATGGGCTCCAACGGATGTTATTCGATGATATCTGACAAAGTTAGATGCAAACTCACTCAAATATATGAGAAATGTTGAAATTCGACTTCAAATTAGGAAGATAGACTTTGAAAATTTTCAATTATTACAAAGTGACAGTTGACCACAATGGTCTTCAATCGATGTTATTCGATGATATCTGACAAAGTTAGATGCAAACTCACTCAAATATATGAGAAATGTTGAAATTCGACTTCACATTAGGAAGATAGACTTTGAAAATTTTCAATTATTACAAAGTGACAGTTGAACTCAATGGTCTTCAATCGATGTTATTCGATGATATCTGACAAAGTTAGATGCAAACTCACTCAAATATATGAGAAATGTTGAAATTCGACTTCACATTAGGAAGATAGACTTTGAAAATTTTCAATTATTACAAAGTGACAGTTGAACTCAATGGTCTTCAATCGATGTTATTCGATGATATCTGACAGAGTTAGATGCAAACTCACTCAAATATATGAGAAATGTTGAAATTCGACTTCACATTAGGAAGATAGACTTTGAAAATTTTCAATTATTACAAAGTGACAGTTGACCACAATGGTCTTCAATCGATGTTATTCGATGATATCTGACAAAGTTAGATGCAAACTCACTCAAATATATGAGAAATGTTGAAATTCGACTTCAAATTAGGAAGATAGACTGAAAATTTTCAATTATTACAAAGTGACAGTTGACCTCAATGGTCTTCAATCGATGTTATTCGATGATATCTGACAAAGTTAGATGCAAACTCACTCAAATATATGAGAAATGTTGGAATTCGACTTCAAATTAGGAAGATAGACTTTGAAAATTTTCAATTATTACAAAGTGACAGTTGACCTCAATGGTCTTCAATCGATGTTATTCGATGATATCTGACAGAGTTAGATGCAAACTCACTCAAATATATGAGAAATGATGAAATTCGACTTCACATTAGGAAGATAGACTTTGAAAATTTTTCATATTTTCAAAGTGACAGTTGACCTCAATGGGCTTCAATGGATGTTATTCGATGATATCTGACAAAGTTAGATGCAAACTCACTCAAATATATGAGAAATGTTGAAATTCGACTTCAAATTAGGAAGATAGACTTTGAAAATTTTCAATTATTACAAAGTGACAGTTGAACTCAATGGTCTTCAATCGATGTTATTCGATGATATCTGACAGAGTTAGATGCAAACTCACTCAAATAAATGAGAAATGTTGAAATTCGACTTCAAATGAGGAAGATAGACTTTGAAAATTTTCCATATTTACAGTGACAGTTGACCTCAATGGGCTCCAACGGATGTTATTCGATGATATCTGACAAAGTTAGATGCAAACTCACTCAAATATATGAGAAATGATGAAATTCGACTTCACATTAGGAAGATAGACTTTGAAAATTTTTCATATTTTCAAAGTGACAGTTGACCTCAATGGGCTTCAATGGATGTTATTCGATGATATCTGACAAAGTTAGATGCAAACTCACTCAAATATATGAGAAATGTTGAAATTCGACTTCAAATTAGGAAGATAGACTTTGAAAATTTTCCATATTTACAGTGACAGTTGACCTCAATGGGCTCCAACGGATGTTATTCGATGATATCTGACAAAGTTAGATGCAAACTCACTCAAATATATGAGAAATGTTGAAATTCGACTTCAAATTAGGAAGATAGACTTTGAAAATTTTTCATATTTTCAAAGTGACAGTTGACCTCAATGGGCTTCAATGGATGTTATTCTATGATATCTGACAAAGTTAGATGCAAACTCTCTCAAATATATGAGAAATGTTGAAGTTCGACTCACATTAAGAAGATAGACTTTGAAAATTTTCAATTATTACAAAGTGACAGTTGACCTCAATGGGCTTCAATGGATGTTATTCGATGATATCTGACAGAGTTAGATGCAAACTCACTCAAATATATGAGAAATGCTGAAATTCGACTTCACATTAGGAAGATAGACTTTGAAAATTTTCAATTATTACAAAGTGACAGTTGACCACAATGGTCTTCAATCGATGTTATTCGATGATATCTGACAAAGTTAGATGCAAACTCACTCAAATATATGAGAAATGTTGAAATTCGACTTCACATTAGGAAGATAGACTTTGAAAATTTTCAATTATTACAAAGTGACAGTTGAACTCAATGGTCTTCAATCGATGTTATTCGATGATATCTGAGAGAGTTAGATGCAAACTCACTCAAATATATGAGAAATGTTGAAATTCGACTTCAAATTAGGAAGATAGACTTTGAAAATTTTCAATTATTACAAAGTGACAGTTGACCTCAATGGTCTTCAATCGATGTTATTCGATGATATCTGACAAAGTTAGATGCAAACTCACTCAAATATATGAGAAATGTTGAAATTCGACTTCAAATTAGGAAGATAGACTTTGAAAATTTTCCATATTTACAGTGACAGTTGACCTCAATGGGCTCCAACGGATGTTATTCGATGATATCTGACAGAGTTAGATGCAAACTCACTCAAATATATGAGAAATGTTGAAATTCGACTTCACATTAGGAAGATAGACTTTGAAAATTTTCAATTATTACAAAGTGACAGTTGACCACAATGGTCTTCAATCGATGTTATTCGATGATATCTGACAAAGTTAGATGCAAACTCTCTCAAATATATGAGAAATGTTGAAGTTCGACTCACATTAAGAAGATAGACTTTGAAAATTTTCAATTATTACAAAGTGACAGTTGACCTCAATGGGCTTCAATGGATGTTATTCGATGATATCTGACAGAGTTAGATGCAAACTCACTCAAATATATGAGAAATGTTGAAATTCGACTTCACATTAGGAAGATAGACTTTGAAAATTTTCAATTATTACAAAGTGACAGTTGACCTCAATGGGCTTCAATGGATGTTATTCGATGATATCTGACAAAGTTAGATGCAAACTCACTCAAATATATGAGAAATGTTGAAATTCGACTTCAAATTAGGAAGATAGACTTTGAAAATTTTCCATATTTACAGTGACAGTTGACCTCAATGGGCTCCAACGGATGTTATTCGATGATATCTGACAAAGTTAGATGCAAACTCACTCAAATATATGAGAAATGTTGAAATTCGACTTCAAATTAGGAAGATAGACTTTGAAAATTTTTCATATTTTCAAAGTGACAGTTGACCTCAATGGGCTTCAATGGATGTTATTCTATGATATCTGACAAAGTTAGATGCAAACTCTCTCAAATATATGAGAAATGTTGAAGTTCGACTCACATTAAGAAGATAGACTTTGAAAATTTTCAATTATTACAAAGTGACAGTTGACCTCAATGGGCTTCAATGGATGTTATTCGATGATATCTGACAGAGTTAGATGCAAACTCACTCAAATATATGAGAAATGTTGAAATTCGACTTCACATTAGGAAGATAGACTTTGAAAATTTTCAATTATTACAAAGTGACAGTTGACCACAATGGTCTTCAATCGATGTTATTCGATGATATCTGACAAAGTTAGATGCAAACTCACTCAAATATATGAGAAATGTTGAAATTCGACTTCACATTAGGAAGATAGACTTTGAAAATTTTCAATTATTACAAAGTGACAGTTGAACTCAATGGTCTTCAATCGATGTTATTCGATGATATCTGACAAAGTTAGATGCAAACTCACTCAAATATATGAGAAATGTTGAAATTCGACTTCACATTAGGAAGATAGACTTTGAAAATTTTCAATTATTACAAAGTGACAGTTGAACTCAATGGTCTTCAATCGATGTTATTCGATGATATCTGACAGAGTTAGATGCAAACTCACTCAAATATATGAGAAATGTTGAAATTCGACTTCACATTAGGAAGATAGACTTTGAAAATTTTCAATTATTACAAAGTGACAGTTGACCACAATGGTCTTCAATCGATGTTATTCGATGATATCTGACAAAGTTAGATGCAAACTCACTCAAATATATGAGAAATGTTGAAATTCGACTTCAAATTAGGAAGATAGACTGAAAATTTTCAATTATTACAAAGTGACAGTTGACCTCAATGGTCTTCAATCGATGTTATTCGATGATATCTGACAAAGTTAGATGCAAACTCACTCAAATATATGAGAAATGTTGGAATTCGACTTCAAATTAGGAAGATAGACTTTGAAAATTTTCAATTATTACAAAGTGACAGTTGACCTCAATGGTCTTCAATCGATGTTATTCGATGATATCTGACAGAGTTAGATGCAAACTCACTCAAATATATGAGAAATGATGAAATTCGACTTCACATTAGGAAGATAGACTTTGAAAATTTTTCATATTTTCAAAGTGACAGTTGACCTCAATGGGCTTCAATGGATGTTATTCGATGATATCTGACAAAGTTAGATGCAAACTCACTCAAATATATGAGAAATGTTGAAATTCGACTTCAAATTAGGAAGATAGACTTTGAAAATTTTCAATTATTACAAAGTGACAGTTGAACTCAATGGTCTTCAATCGATGTTATTCGATGATATCTGACAGAGTTAGATGCAAACTCACTCAAATATATGAGAAATGTTGAAATTCGACTTCAAATTAGGAAGATAGACTTTGAAAATTTTCCATATTTACAGTGACAGTTGACCTCAATGGGCTCCAACGGATGTTATTCGATGATATCTGACAAAGTTAGATGCAAACTCACTCAAATATATGAGAAATGATGAAATTCGACTTCACATTAGGAAGATAGACTTTGAAAATTTTTCATATTTTCAAAGTGACAGTTGACCTCAATGGGCTTCAATGGATGTTATTCGATGATATCTGACAAAGTTAGATGCAAACTCACTCAAATATATGAGAAATGTTGAAATTCGACTTCAAATTAGGAAGATAGACTTTGAAAATTTTCAATTATTACAAAGTGACAGTTGACCTCAATGGTCTTCAATCGATGTTATTCGATGATATCTGACAAAGTTAGATGCAAACTCACTCAAATATATGAGAAATGTTGAAATTCGACTTCAAATTAGGAAGATAGACTTTGAAAATTTTCAATTATTACAAAGTGACAGTTGAACTCAATGGTCTTCAATCGATGTTATTCGATGATATCTGACAAAGTTAGATGCAAACTCACTCAAATATATGAGAAATGATGAAATTCGACTTCACATTAGGAAGATAGACTTTGAAAATTTTTCATATTTTCAAAGTGACAGTTGACCTCAATGGGCTTCAATGGATGTTATTCGATGATATCTGACAAAGTTAGATGCAAACTCACTCAAATATATGAGAAATGTTGAAATTCGACTTCAAATTACGAAGATAGACTTTGAAAATTTTCCATATTTACAAAGTGACAGTTGACCTCAATGGGCTTCAATGGATGTTATTCGATGATATCTGACAAAGTTAGATGCAAACTCACTCAAATATATGAGAAATGTTGAAATTCGACTTCAAATTAGGAAGATAGACTTTGAAAATTTTTCATATTTTCAAAGTGACAGTTGACCTCAATGGGCTTCAATGGATGTTATTCGATGATATCTGACAAAGTTAGATGCAAACTCACTCAAATATATGAGAAATGTTGAAATTCGACTTCACATTAGGAAGATAGACTTTGAAAATTTTTCATATTTTCAAAGTGACAGTTGACCTCAATGGGCTTCAATGGATGTTATTCGATGATATCTGACAAAGTTAGATGCAAACTCTCTCAAATATATGAGAAATGTTGAAGTTCGACTCACATTAAGAAGATAGACTTTGAAAATTTTCAATTATTACAAAGTGACAGTTGACCTCAATGGTCTTCAATCGATGTTATTCGATGATATCTGACAGAGTTAGATGCAAACTCACTCAAATATATGAGAAATGTTGAAATTCGACTTCACATTAGGAAGATAGACTTTGAAAATTTTCAATTATTACAAAGTGACAGTTGACCTCAATGGTCTTCAATCGATGTTATTCGATGATATCTGACAGAGTTAGATGCAAACTCACTCAAATATATGAGAAATGTTGAAATTCGACTTCACATTAGGAAGATAGACTTTGAAAATTTTCAATTATTACAAAGTGACAGTTGAACTCAATGGTCTTCAATCGATGTTATTCGATGATATCTGACAGAGTTAGATGCAAACTCACTCAAATATATGAGAAATGTTGAAATTCGACTTCACATTAGGAAGATAGACTTTGAAAATTTTCAATTATTACAAAGTGACAGTTGACCACAATGGTCTTCAATCGATGTTATTCAATGATATCTGACAAAGTTAGATGCAGACTCACTCAAATATATGAGAAATGTTGAAATTCGACTTCAAATTAGGAAGATAGACTTTGAAAATTTTCAATTATTACAAAGTGACAGTTGACCTCAATGGTCTTCAATCGATGTTATTCGATGATATCTGACAAAGTTAGATGCAAACTCACTCAAATATATGAGAAATGTTGAAATTCGACTTCAAATTAGGAAGATAGACTTTGAAAATTTTCAATTATTACAAAGTGACAGTTGACCTCAATGGTCTTCAATCGATGTTATTCGATGATATCTGACAGAGTTAGATGCAAACTCACTCAAATATATGAGAAATGTTGAAATTCGACTTCAAATTAGGAAGATAGACTTTGAAAATTTTCAATTATTACAAAGTGACAGTTGACCTCAATGGTCTTCAATCGATGTTATTCGATGATATCTGACAAAGTTAGATGCAAACTCACTCAAATATATGAGAAATGTTGAAATTCGACTTCAAATTAGGAAGATAGACTTTGAAAATTTTCAATTATTACAAAGTGACAGTTGAACTCAATGGTCTTCAATCGATGTTATTCGATGATATCTGACAAAGTTAGATGCAAACTCACTCAAATATATGAGAAATGATGAAATTCGACTTCACATTAGGAAGATAGACTTTGAAAATTTTTCATATTTTCAAAGTGACAGTTGACCTCAATGGGCTTCAATGGATGTTATTCGATGATATCTGACAAAGTTAGATGCAAACTCACTCAAATATATGAGAAATGTTGAAATTCGACTTCAAATTACGAAGATAGACTTTGAAAATTTTCCATATTTACAAAGTGACAGTTGACCTCAATGGGCTTCAATGGATGTTATTCGATGATATCTGACAAAGTTAGATGCAAACTCACTCAAATATATGAGAAATGTTGAAATTCGACTTCAAATTAGGAAGATAGACTTTGAAAATTTTTCATATTTTCAAAGTGACAGTTGACCTCAATGGGCTTCAATGGATGTTATTCGATGATATCTGACAAAGTTAGATGCAAACTCACTCAAATATATGAGAAATGTTGAAATTCGACTTCACATTAGGAAGATAGACTTTGAAAATTTTTCATATTTTCAAAGTGACAGTTGACCTCAATGGGCTTCAATGGATGTTATTCGATGATATCTGACAAAGTTAGATGCAAACTCTCTCAAATATATGAGAAATGTTGAAGTTCGACTCACATTAAGAAGATAGACTTTGAAAATTTTCAATTATTACAAAGTGACAGTTGACCTCAATGGTCTTCAATCGATGTTATTCGATGATATCTGACAGAGTTAGATGCAAACTCACTCAAATATATGAGAAATGTTGAAATTCGACTTCACATTAGGAAGATAGACTTTGAAAATTTTCAATTATTACAAAGTGACAGTTGACCTCAATGGTCTTCAATCGATGTTATTCGATGATATCTGACAGAGTTAGATGCAAACTCACTCAAATATATGAGAAATGTTGAAATTCGACTTCACATTAGGAAGATAGACTTTGAAAATTTTCAATTATTACAAAGTGACAGTTGAACTCAATGGTCTTCAATCGATGTTATTCGATGATATCTGACAGAGTTAGATGCAAACTCACTCAAATATATGAGAAATGTTGAAATTCGACTTCACATTAGGAAGATAGACTTTGAAAATTTTCAATTATTACAAAGTGACAGTTGACCACAATGGTCTTCAATCGATGTTATTCAATGATATCTGACAAAGTTAGATGCAGACTCACTCAAATATATGAGAAATGTTGAAATTCGACTTCAAATTAGGAAGATAGACTTTGAAAATTTTCAATTATTACAAAGTGACAGTTGACCTCAATGGTCTTCAATCGATGTTATTCGATGATATCTGACAAAGTTAGATGCAAACTCACTCAAATATATGAGAAATGTTGAAATTCGACTTCAAATTAGGAAGATAGACTTTGAAAATTTTCAATTATTACAAAGTGACAGTTGACCTCAATGGTCTTCAATCGATGTTATTCGATGATATCTGACAGAGTTAGATGCAAACTCACTCAAATATATGAGAAATGTTGAAATTCGACTTCAAATTAGGAAGATAGACTTTGAAAATTTTCAATTATTACAAAGTGACAGTTGACCTCAATGGTCTTCAATCGATGTTATTCGATGATATCTGACAAAGTTAGATGCAAACTCACTCAAATATATGAGAAATGTTGAAATTCGACTTCAAATTAGGAAGATAGACTTTGAAAATTTTCAATTATTACAAAGTGACAGTTGACCTCAATGGTCTTCAATCGATGTTATTCGATGATATCTGACAGAGTTAGATGCAAACTCACTCAAATATATGAGAAATGTTGAAATTCGACTTCAAATTAGGAAGATAGACTTTGAAAATTTTCCATATTTACAGTGACAGTTGACCTCAATGGTCTTCAATCGATGTTATTCGATGATATCTGACAAAGTTAGATGCAAACTCACTCAAATATATGAGAAATGTTGAAATTAGACTTCAAATTAGGAAGATAGACTTTGAAAATTTTCAATTATTACAAAGTGACAGTTGACCTCAATGGTCTTCAATCGATGTTATTCGATGATATCTGACAGAGTTAGATGCAAACTCACTCAAATATATGAGAAATGTTGAAATTCGACTTCAAATTAGGAAGATAGACTTTGAAAATTTTCCATATTTACAGTGACAGTTGACCTCAATGGTCTTCAATCGATGTTATTCGATGATATCTGACAAAGTTAGATGCAAACTCACTCAAATATATGAGAAATGTTGAAATTCGACTTCAAATTAGGAAGATAGACTTTGAAAATTTTCCATATTTACAGTGACAGTTGACCTCAATGGGCTCCAACGGATGTTATTCGATGATATCTGACAAAGTTAGATGCAAACTCACTCAAATATATGAGAAATGTTGAAATTCGACTTCAAATTACGAAGATAGACTTTGAAAATTTTCAATTATTACAAAGTGACAGTTGAACTCAATGGTCTTCAATCGATGTTATTCGATGATATCTGACAAAGTTAGATGCAAACTCACTCAAATATATGAGAAATGTTGAAATTCGACTTCACATTAGGAAGATAGACTTTGAAAATTTTCCATATTTACAAAGTGACAGTTGACCTCAATGGGCTTCAATGGATGTTATTCGATGATATCTGACAAAGTTAGATGCAAACTCACTCAAATATATGAGAAATGTTGAAATTCGACTTCAAATTAGGAAGATAGACTTTGAAAATTTTCAATTATTACAAAGTGACAGTTGAACTCAATGGTCTTCAATCGATGTTATTCGATGATATCTGACAAAGTTAGATGCAAACTCACTCAAATATATGAGAAATGTTGAAATTCGACTTCAAATTAGGAAGATAGACTTTGAAAATTTTCAATTATTACAAAGTGACAGTTGAACTCAATGGTCTTCAATCGATGTTATTCGATGATATCTGACAAAGTTAGATGCAAACTCACTCAAATATATGAGAAATGATGAAATTCGACTTCACATTAGGAAGATAGACTTTGAAAATTTTTCATATTTTCAAAGTGACAGTTGACCTCAATGGGCTTCAATGGATGTTATTCGATGATATCTGACAAAGTTAGATGCAAACTCACTCAAATATATGAGAAATGTTGAAATTCGACTTCAAATTACGAAGATAGACTTTGAAAATTTTCCATATTTACAAAGTGACAGTTGACCTCAATGGGCTTCAATGGATGTTATTCGATGATATCTGACAAAGTTAGATGCAAACTCACTCAAATATATGAGAAATGTTGAAATTCGACTTCAAATTAGGAAGATAGACTTTGAAAATTTTTCATATTTTCAAAGTGACAGTTGACCTCAATGGGCTTCAATGGATGTTATTCGATGATATCTGACAAAGTTAGATGCAAACTCACTCAAATATATGAGAAATGTTGAAATTCGACTTCACATTAGGAAGATAGACTTTGAAAATTTTTCATATTTTCAAAGTGACAGTTGACCTCAATGGGCTTCAATGGATGTTATTCGATGATATCTGACAAAGTTAGATGCAAACTCTCTCAAATATATGAGAAATGTTGAAGTTCGACTCACATTAAGAAGATAGACTTTGAAAATTTTCAATTATTACAAAGTGACAGTTGACCTCAATGGGCTCCAATGGATGTTATTCGATGATATCTGACAAAGTTAGATGCAAACTCACTCAAATATATGAGAAATGTTGAAATTCGACTTCACATTAGGAAGATAGACTTTGAAAATTTTCAATTATTACAAAGTGACAGTTGAACTCAATGGTCTTCAATCGATGTTATTCGATGATATCTGACAAAGTTAGATGCAAACTCACTCAAATATATGAGAAATGTTGAAATTCGACTTCACATTAGGAAGATAGACTTTGAAAATTTTCAATTATTACAAAGTGACAGTTGAACTCAATGGTCTTCAATCGATGTTATTCGATGATATCTGACAGAGTTAGATGCAAACTCACTCAAATATATGAGAAATGTTGAAATTCGACTTCACATTAGGAAGATAGACTTTGAAAATTTTCAATTATTACAAAGTGACAGTTGACCACAATGGTCTTCAATCGATGTTATTCAATGATATCTGACAAAGTTAGATGCAGACTCACTCAAATATATGAGAAATGTTGAAATTCGACTTCAAATTAGGAAGATAGACTTTGAAAATTTTCAATTATTACAAAGTGACAGTTGACCTCAATGGTCTTCAATCGATGTTATTCGATGATATCTGACAAAGTTAGATGCAAACTCACTCAAATATATGAGAAATGTTGAAATTCGACTTCAAATTAGGAAGATAGACTTTGAAAATTTTCAATTATTACAAAGTGACAGTTGACCTCAATGGTCTTCAATCGATGTTATTCGATGATATCTGACAGAGTTAGATGCAAACTCACTCAAATATATGAGAAATGTTGAAATTCGACTTCAAATTAGGAAGATAGACTTTGAAAATTTTCCATATTTACAGTGACAGTTGACCTCAATGGTCTTCAATCGATGTTATTCGATGATATCTGACAAAGTTAGATGCAAACTCACTCAAATATATGAGAAATGTTGAAATTAGACTTCAAATTAGGAAGATAGACTTTGAAAATTTTCAATTATTACAAAGTGACAGTTGACCTCAATGGTCTTCAATCGATGTTATTCGATGATATCTGACAGAGTTAGATGCAAACTCACTCAAATATATGAGAAATGTTGAAATTCGACTTCAAATTAGGAAGATAGACTTTGAAAATTTTCCATATTTACAGTGACAGTTGACCTCAATGGTCTTCAATCGATGTTATTCGATGATATCTGACAAAGTTAGATGCAAACTCACTCAAATATATGAGAAATGTTGAAATTCGACTTCAAATTAGGAAGATAGACTTTGAAAATTTTCCATATTTACAGTGACAGTTGACCTCAATGGGCTCCAACGGATGTTATTCGATGATATCTGACAAAGTTAGATGCAAACTCACTCAAATATATGAGAAATGTTGAAATTCGACTTCACATTAGGAAGATAGACTTTGAAAATTTTCCATATTTACAAAGTGACAGTTGACCTCAATGGGCTTCAATGGATGTTATTCGATGATATCTGACAAAGTTAGATGCAAACTCACTCAAATATATGAGAAATGTTGAAATTCGACTTCAAATTAGGAAGATAGACTTTGAAAATTTTCAATTATTACAAAGTGACAGTTGAACTCAATGGTCTTCAATCGATGTTATTCGATGATATCTGACAAAGTTAGATGCAAACTCACTCAAATATATGAGAAATGTTGAAATTCGACTTCACATTAGGAAGATAGACTTTGAAAATTTTCAATTATTACAAAGTGACAGTTGACCTCAATGGTCTTCAATCGATGTTATTCGATGATATCTGACAGAGTTAGATGCAAACTCACTCAAATATATGAGAAATGTTGAAATTCGACTTCAAATTAGGAAGATAGACTTTGAAAATTTTCCATATTTACAGTGACAGTTGACCTCAATGGGCTCCAACGGATGTTATTCGATGATATCTGACAAAGTTAGATGCAAACTCACTCAAATATATGAGAAATGTTGAAATTCGACTTCAAATTAGGAAGATAGACTTTGAAAATTTTCAATTATTACAAAGTGACAGTTGAACTCAATGGTCTTCAATCGATGTTATTCGATGATATCTGACAAAGTTAGATGCAAACTCACTCAAATATATGAGAAATGATGAAATTCGACTCCACATTAGGAAGATAGACTTTGAAAATTTTCAATTATTACAAAGTGACAGTTGACCTCAATGGTCTTCAATCGATGTTATTCGATGATATCTGACAGAGTTAGATGCAAACTCACTCAAATATATGAGAAATGTTGAAATTCGACTTCAAATTAGGAAGATAGACTTTGAAAATTTTCAATTATTACAAAGTGACAGTTGAACTCAATGGTCTTCAATCGATGTTATTCGATGATATCTGACAAAGTTAGATGCAAACTCACTCAAATATATGAGAAATGATGAAATTCGACTCCACATTAGGAAGATAGACTTTGAAAATTTTCAATTATTACAAAGTGACAGTTGACCTCAATGGTCTTCAATCGATGTTATTCGATGATATCTGACAGAGTTAGATGCAAACTCACTCAAATATATGAGAAATGTTGAAATTCGACTTCAAATTAGGAAGATAGACTTTGAAAATTTTCCATATTTACAAAGTGACAGTTGACCTCAATGGGCTTCAATGGATGTTATTCGATGATATCTGACAAAGTTAGATGCAAACTCACTCAAATATATGAGAAATGTTGAAATTCGACTTCAAATTAGGAAGATAGACTTTGAAAATTTTTCATATTTTCAAAGTGACAGTTGACCTCAATGGGCTTCAATGGATGTTATTCTATGATATCTGACAAAGTTAGATGCAAACTCTCTCAAATATATGAGAAATGTTGAAGTTCGACTCACATTAAGAAGATAGACTTTGAAAATTTTCAATTATTACAAAGTGACAGTTGACCTCAATGGGCTTCAATGGATGTTATTCGATGATATCTGACAGAGTTAGATGCAAACTCACTCAAATATATGAGAAATGTTGAAATTCGACTTCACATTAGGAAGATAGACTTTGAAAATTTTCAATTATTACAAAGTGACAGTTGACCACAATGGTCTTCAATCGATGTTATTCGATGATATCTGACAAAGTTAGATGCAAACTCACTCAAATATATGAGAAATGTTGAAATTCGACTTCACATTAGGAAGATAGACTTTGAAAATTTTCAATTATTACAAAGTGACAGTTGAACTCAATGGTCTTCAATCGATGTTATTCGATGATATCTGACAAAGTTAGATGCAAACTCACTCAAATATATGAGAAATGTTGAAATTCGACTTCACATTAGGAAGATAGACTTTGAAAATTTTCAATTATTACAAAGTGACAGTTGAACTCAATGGTCTTCAATCGATGTTATTCGATGATATCTGACAGAGTTAGATGCAAACTCACTCAAATATATGAGAAATGTTGAAATTCGACTTCACATTAGGAAGATAGACTTTGAAAATTTTCAATTATTACAAAGTGACAGTTGACCACAATGGTCTTCAATCGATGTTATTCGATGATATCTGACAAAGTTAGATGCAAACTCACTCAAATATATGAGAAATGTTGAAATTCGACTTCAAATTAGGAAGATAGACTGAAAATTTTCAATTATTACAAAGTGACAGTTGACCTCAATGGTCTTCAATCGATGTTATTCGATGATATCTGACAAAGTTAGATGCAAACTCACTCAAATATATGAGAAATGTTGGAATTCGACTTCAAATTAGGAAGATAGACTTTGAAAATTTTCAATTATTACAAAGTGACAGTTGACCTCAATGGACTTCAATCGATGTTATTCGATGATATCTGACAGAGTTAGATGCAAACTCACTCAAATATATGAGAAATGATGAAATTCGACTTCACATTAGGAAGATAGACTTTGAAAATTTTTCATATTTTCAAAGTGACAGTTGACCTCAATGGGCTTCAATGGATGTTATTCGATGATATCTGACAAAGTTAGATGCAAACTCACTCAAATATATGAGAAATGCTGAAATTCGACTTCAAATTAGGAAGATAGACTTTGAAAATTTTCAATTATTACAAAGTGACAGTTGAACTCAATGGTCTTCAATCGATGTTATTCGATGATATCTGACAGAGTTAGATGCAAACTCACTCAAATATATGAGAAATGTTGAAATTCGACTTCAAATTAGGAAGATAGACTTTGAAAATTTTCCATATTTACAGTGACAGTTGACCTCAATGGGCTCCAACGGATGTTATTCGATGATATCTGACAAAGTTAGATGCAAACTCACTCAAATATATGAGAAATGATGAAATTTCGACTTCACATTAGGAAGATAAGACTTTGAAAATTTTTCATAATTTTCAAAGTGACAGTTGACCTCAATGGGCTTCAATGGATGTTATTCGATGATATCTGACAAAGTTAGATGCAAACTCACTCAAATATATGAGAAATGTTGAAATTCGACTTCAAATTAGGAAGATAGACTTTGAAAATTTTCAATTATTACAAAGTGACAGTTGACCTCAATGGACAATCGATGTTATTCGATGATATCTGACAAAGTTAGATGCAAACTCACTCAAATATATGAGAAATGTTGAAATTCGACTTCAAATTAGGAAGATAGACTTTGAAAATTTTCAATTATTACAAAGTGACAGTTGAACTCAATGGTCTTCAATCGATGTTATTCGATGATATCTGACAAAGTTAGATGCAAACTCACTCAAATATATGAGAAATGATGAAATTCGACTTCACATTAGGAAGATAGACTTTGAAAATTTTTCATATTTTCAAAGTGACAGTTGACCTCAATGGGCTTCAATGGATGTTATTCGATGATATCTGACAAAGTTAGATGCAAACTCACTCAAATATATGAGAAATGTTGAAATTCGACTTCAAATTACGAAGATAGACTTTGAAAATTTTCCATATTTACAAAGTGACAGTTGACCTCAATGGGCTTCAATGGATGTTATTCGATGATATCTGACAAAGTTAGATGCAAACTCACTCAAATATATGAGAAATGTTGAAATTCGACTTCAAATTAGGAAGATAGACTTTGAAAATTTTTCATATTTTCAAAGTGACAGTTGACCTCAATGGGCTTCAATGGATGTTATTCGATGATATCTGACAAAGTTAGATGCAAACTCACTCAAATATATGAGAAATGTTGAAATTCGACTTCACATTAGGAAGATAGACTTTGAAAATTTTTCATATTTTCAAAGTGACAGTTGACCTCAATGGGCTTCAATGGATGTTATTCGATGATATCTGACAAAGTTAGATGCAAACTCTCTCAAATATATGAGAAATGTTGAAGTTCGACTCACATTAAGAAGATAGACTTTGAAAATTTTCAATTATTACAAAGTGACAGTTGACCTCAATGGGCTTCAATGGATGTTATTCGATGATATCTGACAAAGTTAGATGCAAACTCACTCAAATATATGAGAAATGTTGAAATTCGACTTCACATTAGGAAGATAGACTTTGAAAATTTTCAATTATTACAAAGTGACAGTTGAACTCAATGGTCTTCAATCGATGTTATTCGATGATATCTGACAAAGTTAGATGCAAACTCACTCAAATATATGAGAAATGTTGAAATTCGACTTCACATTAGGAAGATAGACTTTGAAAATTTTCAATTATTACAAAGTGACAGTTGAACTCAATGGTCTTCAATCGATGTTATTCGATGATATCTGACAGAGTTAGATGCAAACTCACTCAAATATATGAGAAATGTTGAAATTCGACTTCACATTAGGAAGATAGACTTTGAAAATTTTCAATTATTACAAAGTGACAGTTGACCACAATGGTCTTCAATCGATGTTATTCAATGATATCTGACAAAGTTAGATGCAGACTCACTCAAATATATGAGAAATGTTGAAATTCGACTTCAAATTAGGAAGATAGACTTTGAAAATTTTCAATTATTACAAAGTGACAGTTGACCTCAATGGTCTTCAATCGATGTTATTCGATGATATCTGACAAAGTTAGATGCAAACTCACTCAAATATATGAGAAATGTTGAAATTCGACTTCAAATTAGGAAGATAGACTTTGAAAATTTTCAATTATTACAAAGTGACAGTTGACCTCAATGGTCTTCAATCGATGTTATTCGATGATATCTGACAGAGTTAGATGCAAACTCACTCAAATATATGAGAAATGTTGAAATTCGACTTCAAATTAGGAAGATAGACTTTGAAAATTTTCCATATTTACAGTGACAGTTGACCTCAATGGTCTTCAATCGATGTTATTCGATGATATCTGACAAAGTTAGATGCAAACTCACTCAAATATATGAGAAATGTTGAAATTAGACTTCAAATTAGGAAGATAGACTTTGAAAATTTTCAATTATTACAAAGTGACAGTTGACCTCAATGGTCTTCAATCGATGTTATTCGATGATATCTGACAGAGTTAGATGCAAACTCACTCAAATATATGAGAAATGTTGAAATTCGACTTCAAATTAGGAAGATAGACTTTGAAAATTTTCCATATTTACAGTGACAGTTGACCTCAATGGTCTTCAATCGATGTTATTCGATGATATCTGACAAAGTTAGATGCAAACTCACTCAAATATATGAGAAATGTTGAAATTCGACTTCAAATTAGGAAGATAGACTTTGAAAATTTTCCATATTTACAGTGACAGTTGACCTCAATGGGCTCCAACGGATGTTATTCGATGATATCTGACAAAGTTAGATGCAAACTCACTCAAATATATGAGAAATGTTGAAATTCGACTTCAAATTACGAAGATAGACTTTGAAAATTTTCAATTATTACAAAGTGACAGTTGAACTCAATGGTCTTCAATCGATGTTATTCGATGATATCTGACAAAGTTAGATGCAAACTCACTCAAATATATGAGAAATGTTGAAATTCGACTTCACATTAGGAAGATAGACTTTGAAAATTTTCCATATTTACAAAGTGACAGTTGACCTCAATGGGCTTCAATGGATGTTATTCGATGATATCTGACAAAGTTAGATGCAAACTCACTCAAATATATGAGAAATGTTGAAATTCGACTTCAAATTAGGAAGATAGACTTTGAAAATTTTCCATATTTTCAAAGTGACAGTTGACCTCAATGGGCTTCAATGGATGTTATTCGATGATATCTGACAAAGTTAGATGCAAACTCACTCAAATATATGAGAAATGTTGAAATTCGACTTCACATTAGGAAGATAGACTTTGAAAATTTTTCATATATTCAAAGTGACAGTTGACCTCAATGGTCTTCAATGGATGTTATTCGATGATATCTGACAAAGTTAGATGCAAACTCTCTCAAATATATGAGAAATGTTGAAGTTCGACTTCACATTAAGAAGATAGACTTTGAAAATTTTCAATTATTACAAAGTGACAGTTGACCTCAATGGGCTTCAATGGATGTTATTCGATGATATCTGACAAAGTTAGATGCAAACTCACTCAAATATATGAGAAATGTTGAAATTCGACTTCACATTAGGAAGATAGACTTTGAAAATTTTCAATTATTACAAAGTGACAGTTGAACTCAATGGTCTTCAATCGATGTTATTCGATGATATCTGACAGAGTTAGATGCAAACTCACTCAAATATATGAGAAATGTTGAAATTCGACTCCACATTAGGAAGATAGACTTTGAAAATTTTCAATTATTACAAAGTGACAGTTGACCACAATGGTCTTCAATCGATGTTATTCGATGATATCTGACAAAGTTAGATGCAAACTCACTCAAATATATGAGAAATGTTGAAATTCGACTTCAAATTAGGAAGATAGACTTTGAAAATTTTCAATTATTACAAAGTGACAGTTGACCTCAATGGTCTTCAATCGATGTTATTCGATGATATCTGACAAAGTTAGATGCAAACTCATTCAAATATATGAGAAATGTTGAAATTCGACTTCAAATTAGGAAGATAGACTTTGAAAATTTTCAATTATTACAAAGTGACAGTTGACCTCAATGGTCTTCAATCGATGTTATTCGATGATATCTGACAAAGTTAGATGCAAACTCACTCAAATATATGAGAAATGTTGATATTCGACTTCAAATTAGGAAGATAGACTTTGAAAATTTTCCATATTTTCAAAGTGACAGTTGACCTCAATGGGCTCCAACGGATGTTATTCGATGATATCTGACAAAGTTAGATGCAAACTCACTCAAATATATGAGAAATGTTGAAATTCGACTTCACATTAGGAAGATAGACTTTGAAAATTCTCAATTATTACAAAGTGACAGTTGACCTCAATGGTCTACAATCGATGTTATTCGATGATATCTGACAGAGTTAGATGCAAACTCACTCAAATATATGAGAAATGTTGAAATTCGACTTCACATTAGGAAGATAGACTTTGAAAATTTTCAATTATTACAAAGTGACAGTTGACCTCAATAGGCTTCAATGGATGTTATTCGATGATATCTGACAAAGTTAGATGCAAACTCACTCAAATATATGCGAAATGTTGAAATTCGACTTCAAATTAGGAAGATAGACTTTGAAAATTTTCAATTATTACAAAGTGACAGTTGACCTCAATGGTCTTCAATCGATGTTAGTCGATGATATCTGACAAAGCTAGATGCAAACTCACTCAAATATATGAGAAATGTTGAAATTCGACTTCACATTAGGAAGATAGACTTTGAAAATTTTCCATATTTTCAAAGTGACAGTTGACCTCAATGGGCTTCAATGGATGTTATTCGATGATATCTGACAAAGTTAGATGCCAGCTCCCTCAAATATATGAGAAATGTTGAAGTTCAACTTCACATTAAGAAGATAGACTTTGAAAATTTTCAATTATTACAAAGTGACAGTTGACCTCAATGGGCTTCAATGGATGTTATTCAATGATATCTGACAAAGTTAGATGCAAACTCACTCAAATATATGAGAAATGTTGAAATTCGACTTCACATTAGGAAGATAGACTTTGAAAATTTTCAATTATTACAAAGTGACAGTTGAACTCAATGGTCTTCAATCGATGTTATTCGATGATATCTGACAAAGTTAGATGCAAACTCACTCAAATATATGAGAAATGTTGAAATTCGACTTCAAATTAGGAAGATAGACTTTGAAAATTTTCCATATTTACAGTGACAGTTGACCTCAATGGGCTCCAACGGATGTTATTCGATGATATCTGACAAAGTTAGATGCAAACTCACTCAAATATATGAGAAATGTTGAAATTCGACTTCACATTAGGAAGATAGACTTTGAAAATTTTCAATTATTACAAAGTGACAGTTGACCTCAATGGTCTTCAATCGATGTTATTCGATGATATCTGACAGAGTTAGATGCAAACTCACTCAAATATATGAGAAATGTTGAAATTCGACTTCACATTAGGAAGATAGACTTTGAAAATTCTCAATTATTACAAAGTGACAGTTGACCTCAATGGTCTTCAATCGATGTTATTCGATGATATCTGACAGAGTTAGATGCAAACTCACTCAAATATATGAGAAATGTTGAAATTCCACTTCACATTAGAAAGATAGACTTTGAAAATTTTCAATTATTACAAAGTAACAGTTGACCTCAATAGGCTTCAATGGATGTTATTCGATGATATCTGACAAAGTTAGATGCAAACTCACTCAAATATATGAGAAATGTTGAAATTCGACTTCAAATTAGGAAGATAGACTTTGAAAATTTTCAATTATTACAAAGTGACAGTTGACCTCAATGGTCTTCAATCGATGTTAGTCAATGATATCTGACAAAGTTAGATGCAAACTCACTCAAATATATGAGAAATGTTGAAATTCGACTTCACATTAGGAAGATAGACTTTGAAAATTTTCCATATTTACAGTGACAGTTGACCTCAATGGTCTTCAATCGATGTTATTCGATGATATCTGACAAAGTTAGATGCAAACTCACTCAAATATATGAGAAATGTTGAAATTCGACTTCACATTAGGAAGATAGACTTTGAAAATTTTTCATATTTTCAAAGTGACAGTTGACCTCAATGGGCTTCAATGGATGTTATTCGATGATATCTGACAAAGTTAGATGCAAACTCTCTCAAATATATGAGAAATGTTGAAGTTCGACTTCACATTAAGAAGATAGACTTTGAAAATTTTCAATTATTACAAAGTGACAGTTGACCTCAATGGGCTTCAATGGATGTTATTCGATGATATCTGACAAAGTTAGATGCAAACTCACTCAAATATATGAGAAATGTTGAAATTCGACTTCACATTAGGAAGATAGACTTTGAAAATTTTCAATTATTACAAAGTGACAGTTGAACTCAATGGTCTTCAATCGATGTTATTCGATGATATCTGACAAAGTTAGATGCAAACTCACTCAAATATATGAGAAATGTTGAAAGTCGACTCCACATTAGGAAGATAGACTTTGAAAATTTTCAATTATTACAAAGTGACAGTTGAACTCAATGGTCTTCAATCGATGTTATTAGATGATATCTGACAGAGTTAGATGCAAACTCACTCAAATATATGAGAAATGTTGAAATTCGACTTCAAATTAGGAAGATAGACTTTGAAAATTTTCAATTATTACAAAGTGACAGTTGAACTCAATGGTCTTCAATCGATGTTATTCGATGATATCTGACAAAGTTAGATGCAAACTCACTCAAATATATGAGAAATGTTGAAAGTCGACTCCACATTAGGAAGATAGACTTTGAAAATTTTCAATTATTACAAAGTGACAGTTGAACTCAATGGTCTTCAATCGATGTTATTAGATGATATCTGACAGAGTTAGATGCAAACTCACTCAAATATATGAGAAATGTTGAAATTCGACTTCAAATTAGGAAGATAGACTTTGAAAATTTTCAATTATTACAAAGTGACAGTTGACCTCAATGGTCTTCAATCGATGTTATTCGATGATATCTGACAAAGTTAGATGCAAACTCATTCAAATATATGAGAAATGTTGAAATTCGACTTCAAATTAGGAAGATAGACTTTGAAAATTTTCAATTATTACAAAGTGACAGTTGACCTCAATGGTCTTCAATCGATGTTATTCGATGATATCTGACAAAGTTAGATGCAAACTCACTCAAATATATGAGAAATGTTGAAATTCGACTTCAAATTAGGAAGATAGACTTTGAAAATTTTCCATATTATCAAAGTGACAGTTGACCTCAATGGGCTCCAACGGATGTTATTCGATGATATCTGACAAAGTTAGATGCAAACTCACTCAAATATATGAGAAATGTTGAAATTCGACTTCACATTAGGAAGATAGACTTTGAAAATTCTCAATTATTACAAAGTGACAGTTGACCTCAATGGTCTTCAATCGATGTTATTCGATGATATCTGACAGAGTTAGATGCAACTCACTCAAATATATGAGAAATGTTGAAATTCGACTTCACATTAGGAAGATAGACTTTGAAAATTTTCCATATTTTCAAAGTGACAGTTGACCTCAATGGGCTTCAATGGATGTTATTCGATGATATCTGACAAAGTTAGATGCCAGCTCCCTCAAATATATGAGAAATGTTGAAGTTCAACTTCACATTAAGAAGATAGACTTTGAAAATTTTCAATTATTACAAAGTGACAGTTGACCTCAATGGGCTTCAATGGATGTTATTCAATGATATCTGACAAAGTTAGATGCAAACTGACTCAAATATATGAGAAATGTTGAAATTCGACTTCAAATTAGGAAGATAGACTTTGAAAATTTTCAATTATTACAAAGTGACAGTTGACCACAATGGTCTTCAATCGATGTTATTCGATGATATCTGACAAAGTTAGATGCAAACTCACTCAAATATATGAGAAATGTTGAAATTCGACTTCAAATTAGGAAGATAGACTTTGAAAATTTTCAATTATTACAAAGTGACAGTTGACCTCAATGGGCTTCAATGGATGTTATTCGATGATATCTGACAAAGTTAGATGCCAGCTCCCTCAAATATATGAGAAATGTTGAAGTTCAACTTCACATTAAGAAGATAGACTTTGAAAATTTTCAATTATTACAAAGTGACAGTTGACCACAATGGTCTTCAATCGATGTTATTCGATGATATCTGACAAAGTTAGATGCAAACTCACTCAAATATATGAGAAATGTTGAAATTCGACTTCAAATTAGGAAGATAGACTTTGAAAATTTTCCATATTTTCAAAGTGACAGTTGACCTCAATGGGCTCCAACGGATGTTATTCGATGATATCTGACAAAGTTAGATGCAAACTCACTCAAATATATGAGAAATGTTGAAATTCGACTTCACATTAGGAAGATAGACTTTGAAAATTTTTCATATTTTCAAAGTGACAGTTGACCTCAATGGGCTTCAATGGATGTTATTCGATGATATCTGACAAAGTTAGATGCAAACTCTCTCAAATATATGAGAAATGTTGAAGTTCGACTTCACATTAAGAAGATAGACTTTGAAAATTTTCAATTATTACAAAGTGACAGTTGACCTCAATGGGCTTCAATGGATGTTATTCGATGATATCTGACAAAGTTAGATGCAAACTCACTCAAATATATGAGAAATGTTGAAATTCGACTTCACATTAGGAAGATAGACTTTGAAAATTTTCAATTATTACAAAGTGACAGTTGAACTCAATGGTCTTCAATCGATGTTATTCGATGATATCTGACAAAGTTAGATGCAAACTCACTCAAATATATGAGAAATGTTGAAAGTCGACTCCACATTAGGAAGATAGACTTTGAAAATTTTCAATTATTACAAAGTGACAGTTGAACTCAATGGTCTTCAATCGATGTTATTAGATGATATCTGACAGAGTTAGATGCAAACTCACTCAAATATATGAGAAATGTTGAAATTCGACTTCAAATTAGGAAGATAGACTTTGAAAATTTTCAATTATTACAAAGTGACAGTTGAACTCAATGGTCTTCAATCGATGTTATTCGATGATATCTGACAAAGTTAGATGCAAACTCACTCAAATATATGAGAAATGTTGAAAGTCGACTCCACATTAGGAAGATAGACTTTGAAAATTTTCAATTATTACAAAGTGACAGTTGAACTCAATGGTCTTCAATCGATGTTATTAGATGATATCTGACAGAGTTAGATGCAAACTCACTCAAATATATGAGAAATGTTGAAATTCGACTTCAAATTAGGAAGATAGACTTTGAAAATTTTCAATTATTACAAAGTGACAGTTGACCTCAATGGTCTTCAATCGATGTTATTCGATGATATCTGACAAAGTTAGATGCAAACTCATTCAAATATATGAGAAATGTTGAAATTCGACTTCAAATTAGGAAGATAGACTTTGAAAATTTTCAATTATTACAAAATGACAGTTGACCTCAATGGTCTTCAATCGATGTTATTCGATGATATCTGACAAAGTTAGATGCAAACTCACTCAAATATATGAGAAATGTTGAAATTCGACTTCACATTAGGAAGATAGACTTTGAAAATTTTCAATTATTACAAAGTGACAGTTGAACTCAATGGTCTTCAATCGATGTTATTCGATGATATCTGACAAAGTTAGATGCAAACTCACTCAAATATATGAGAAATGTTGAAAGTCGACTCCACATTAGGAAGATAGACTTTGAAAATTTTCAATTATTACAAAGTGACAGTTGAACTCAATGGTCTTCAATCGATGTTATTAGATGATATCTGACAGAGTTAGATGCAAACTCACTCAAATATATGAGAAATGTTGAAATTCGACTTCAAATTAGGAAGATAGACTTTGAAAATTTTCAATTATTACAAAGTGACAGTTGAACTCAATGGTCTTCAATCGATGTTATTCGATGATATCTGACAAAGTTAGATGCAAACTCACTCAAATATATGAGAAATGTTGAAAGTCGACTCCACATTAGGAAGATAGACTTTGAAAATTTTCAATTATTACAAAGTGACAGTTGAACTCAATGGTCTTCAATCGATGTTATTAGATGATATCTGACAGAGTTAGATGCAAACTCACTCAAATATATGAGAAATGTTGAAATTCGACTTCAAATTAGGAAGATAGACTTTGAAAATTTTCAATTATTACAAAGTGACAGTTGACCTCAATGGTCTTCAATCGATGTTATTCGATGATATCTGACAAAGTTAGATGCAAACTCATTCAAATATATGAGAAATGTTGAAATTCGACTTCAAATTAGGAAGATAGACTTTGAAAATTTTCAATTATTACAAAATGACAGTTGACCTCAATGGTCTTCAATCGATGTTATTCGATGATATCTGACAAAGTTAGATGCAAACTCACTCAAATATATGAGAAATGTTGAAATTCGACTTCAAATTAGGAAGATAGACTTTGAAAATTTTCCATATTTTCAAAGTGACAGTTGACCTCAATGGGCTCCAACGGATGTTATTCGATGATATCTGACAAAGTTAGATGCAAACTCACTCAAATATATGAGAAATGTTGAAATTCGACTTCACATTAGGAAGATAGACTTTGAAAATTCTCAATTATTACAAAGTGACAGTTGACCTCAATGGTCTTCAATCGATGTTATTCGATGATATCTGACAGAGTTAGATGCAACTCACTCAAATATATGAGAAATGTTGAAATTCGACTTCACATTAGGAAGATAGACTTTGAAAATTTTCCATATTTTCAAAGTGACAGTTGACCTCAATGGGCTTCAATGGATGTTATTCGATGATATCTGACAAAGTTAGATGCCAGCTCCCTCAAATATATGAGAAATGTTGAAGTTCAACTTCACATTAAGAAGATAGACTTTGAAAATTTTCAATTATTACAAAGTGACAGTTGACCTCAATGGGCTTCAATGGATGTTATTCAATGATATCTGACAAAGTTAGATGCAAACTGACTCAAATATATGAGAAATGTTGAAATTCGACTTCAAATTAGGAAGATAGACTTTGAAAATTTTCAATTATTACAAAGTGACAGTTGACCACAATGGTCTTCAATCGATGTTATTCGATGATATCTGACAAAGTTAGATGCAAACTCACTCAAATATATGAGAAATGTTGAAATTCGACTTCAAATTAGGAAGATAGACTTTGAAAATTTTCAATTATTACAAAGTGACAGTTGACCTCAATGGGCTTCAATGGATGTTATTCGATGATATCTGACAAAGTTAGATGCCAGCTCCCTCAAATATATGAGAAATGTTGAAGTTCAACTTCACATTAAGAAGATAGACTTTGAAAATTTTCAATTATTACAAAGTGACAGTTGACCACAATGGTCTTCAATCGATGTTATTCGATGATATCTGACAAAGTTAGATGCAAACTCACTCAAATATATGAGAAATGTTGAAATTCGACTTCAAATTAGGAAGATAGACTTTGAAAATTTTCCATATTTTCAAAGTGACAGTTGACCTCAATGGGCTCCAACGGATGTTATTCGATGATATCTGACAAAGTTAGATGCAAACTCACTCAAATATATGAGAAATGTTGAAATTCGACTTCACATTAGGAAGATAGACTTTGAAAATTTTCAATTATTACAAAATGACAGTTAAACTCAATGGTCTTCAATCGATGTTATTCGATGATATCTGACAAAGTTAGATGCAAACTCACTCAAATATATGAGAAATGTTGAAATTCGACTTCAAATTAGGAAGATAGACTTTGAAAATTTTCCATATTTTCAAAGTGACAGTTGACCTCAATGGGCTCCAACGGATGTTATTCGATGATATCTGACAAAGTTAGATGCAAACTCACTCAGATATATGAGAAATGTTGAAATTCGACTTCACATTAGGAAGATAGACTTTGAAAATTCTCAATTATTACAAAGTGACAGTTGACCTCAATGGTCTTCAATCGATGTTATTCGATGATATCTGACAGAGTTAGATGCAAACTCACTCAAATATATGAGAAATGTTGGAATTCGACTTCACATTAAGAAGATAGACTTTGAAAATTTTCCATATTTTCAAAGTGACAGTTGACCTCAATGGTCTTCAATCGATGTTATTCGATGATATCTGACAGAGTTAGATGCAAACTCCCTCAAATATATGAGAAATGATGAAGTTCAACTTCACATTAAGAAGATAGACTTTGAAAATTTTTAATTATTACAAAGTGACAGTTGACCTCAATGGTCTTCAATCGATGTTATTCGATGATATCTGACAGAGTTAGATGCAACTCACTCAAATATATGAGAAATGTTGAAATTCGACTTCACATTAGGAAGATAGACTTTGAAAATTTTCAATTATTACAAAGTGACAGTTGACCTCAATAGGCTTCAATGGATGTTATTCGATGATATCTGACAAAGTCAGATGCAAACTCACTCAAATATATGAGAAATGTTGAAATTCGACTTCAAATTAGGAAGATAGACTTTGAAAATTTTCAATTATTACAAAGTGACAGTTGACCTCAATGGTCTTCAATCGATGTTAGTCGATGATATCTGACAAAGTTAGATGCAAACTCACTCAAATATATGAGAAATGTTGAAATTCGACTTCACATTAGGAAGATAGACTTTGAAAATTTTCCATATTTTCAAAGTGACAGTTGACCTCAATGGGCTTCAATGGATGTTATTCGATGATATCTGACAAAGTTAGATGCAAACTCCCTCAAATATATGAGAAATGTTGAAGTTCAACTTCACATTAAGAAGATAGACTTTGAAAATTTTCAATTATTACAAAGTGACAGTTGACCTCAATGGGCTTCAATGGATGTTATTCGATGATATCTGACAAAGTTAGATGCAAACTCACTCAAATATATGAGAAATGTTGAAATTCGACTTCACATTAGGAAGATAGACTTTGAAAATTTTCAATTATTACAAAATGACAGTTAAACTCAATGGTCTTCAATCGATGTTATTCGATGATATCTGACAAAGTTAGATGCAAACTCACTCAAATATATGAGAAATGTTGAAATTCGACTTCAAATTAGGAAGATAGACTTTGAAAATTTTCCATATTTTCAAAGTGACAGTTGACCTCAATGGGCTCCAACGGATGTTATTCGATGATATCTGACAAAGTTAGATGCAAACTCACTCAGATATATGAGAAATGTTGAAATTCGACTTCACATTAGGAAGATAGACTTTGAAAATTCTCAATTATTACAAAGTGACAGTTGACCTCAATGGTCTTCAATCGATGTTATTCGATGATATCTGACAGAGTTAGATGCAAACTCCCTCAAATATATGAGAAATGTTGAAGTTCAACTTCACATTAAGAAGATAGACTTTGAAAATTTTTAATTATTACAAAGTGACAGTTGACCTCAATGGGCTTCAATGGATGTTATTCGATGATATCTGACAAAGTTAGATGCAAACTCACTCAAATATATGAGAAATGTTGAAATTCGACTTCACATTAGGAAGATAGACTTTGAAAATTTTCCATATTTTCAAAGTGACAGTTGACCTCAATGGGCTTCAATGGATGTTATTCGATGATATCTGACAAAGTTAGATGCAAACTCCCTCAAATATATGAGAAATGATGAAGTTCAACTTCACATTAAGAAGATAGACTTTGAAAATTTTTAATTATTACAAAGTGACAGTTGACCTCAATGGGCTTCAATGGATGTTATTCGATGATATCTGACAAAGTTAGATGCAAACTCACTCAAATATATGAGAAATGTTGAAGTTCAACTTCACATTAAGAAGATAGACTTTGAAAATTTTTAATTATTACAAAATGACAGTTGACCTCAATGGGCTTCAATGGATGTTATTCGATGATATCTGACAAAGTTAGATGCAAACTCACTCAAATATATGAGAAATGTTGAAATTCGACTTCACATTAGGAAGATAGACTTTGAAAATTTTCAATTATTACAAAGTGACAGTTGAACTCAATGGTCTTCAATCGATGTTATTCGATGATATCTGACAAAGTTAGATGCAAACTCACTCAAATATATGAGAAATGTTGAAATTCGACTTCAAATTAGGAAGATAGACTTTGAAAATTTTCCATATTTACAGTGACAGTTGACCTCAATGGGCTCCAACGGATGTTATTCGATGATATCTGACAAAGTTAGATGCAAACTCACTCAAATATATGAGAAATGTTGAAATTCGACTTCACATTAGGAATTTAGACTTTGAAAATTTTCAATTATTACAAAGTGACAGTTGACCTCAATGGTCTTCAATCGATGTTATTCGATGATATCTGACAGAGTTAGATGCAAACTCACTCAAATATATGAGAAATGTTGAAATTCGACTTCACATTAGGAAGATAGACTTTGAAAATTCTCAATTATTACAAAGTAACAGTTGACCTCAATAGGCTTCAATGGATGTTATTCGATGATATCTGACAAAGTTAGATGCAAACTCACTCAAATATATGAGAAATGTTGAAATTCGACTTCAAATTAGGAAGATAGACTTTGAAAATTTTCAATTATTACAAAGTGACAGTTGACCTCAATGGGCTTCAATGGATGTTATTCGATGGTATCTGACAAAGTTAGATGCAAACTCCCTCAAATATATGAGAAATGTTGAAGTTCAACTTCACATTAAGAAGATAGACTTTGAAAATTTTCAATTATTACAAAGTGACAGTTGACCTCAATGGGCTTCAATGGATGTTATTTGATGATATCTGACAAAGTTAGATGCAAACTTACTCAAATATATGAGAAATGTTGAAATTCGACTTCACATTAGGAAGATAGACTTTGAAAATTTTCAATTATTACAAAGTGACAGTTGAACTCAATGGTCTTCAATCGATGTTATTCGATGATATCTGACAAAGTTAGATGCAAACTCTCTCAAATATATGAGAAATGTTGAAATTCGACTTCAAATTAGGAAGATAGACTTTGAAAATTTTCAATTATTACAAAGTGACAGTTGACCACAATGGTCTTCAATCGATGTTATTCGATGATATCTGACAAAGTTAGATGCAAACTCACTCAAATATATGAGAAATGTTGAAATTCGACTTCACATTAGGAAGATAGACTTTGAAAATTTTCAATTATTACAAAGTGACAGTTGACCTCAATGGTCTTCAATCGATGTTATTCGATGATATCTGACAGAGTTAGATGCAAACTCACTCAAATATATGAGAAATGTTGAAATTCGACTTCAAATTAGGAAGATAGACTTTGAAAATTTTCAATTATTACAAAGTGACAGTTGAACTCAATGGTCTTCAATCGATGTTATTCGATGATATCTGACAAAGTTAGATGCAAACTCACTCAAATATATGAGAAATGATGAAATTCGACTCCACATTAGGAAGATAGACTTTGAAAATTTTCAATTATTACAAAGTGGCAGTTGACCTCAATGGTCTTCAATCGATGTTATTCGATGATATCTGACAGAGTTAGATGCAAACTCACTCAAATATATGAGAAATGTTGAAATTCGACTTCACATTAGGAAGATAGACTTTGAAAATTTTCAATTATTACAAAGTAACAGTTGACCTCAATAGGCTTCAATGGATGTTATTCGATGATATCTTACAAAGTTAGATGCAAACTCACTCAAATATATGAGAAATGTTGGAATTCGACTTCAAATTAGGAAGATAGACTTTGAAAATTTTCAATTATTACAAAGTGACAGTTGACCTCAATGGTCTTCAATCGATGTTATTCGATGATATCTGACAGAGTTAGATGCAAACTCACTCAAATATATGAGAAATGTTGAAATTCGACTTCACATTAGGAAGATAGACTTTGAAAATTCTCAATTATTACAAAGTAACAGTTGACCTCAATAGGCTTCAATGGATGTTATTCGATGATATCTGACAAAGTTAGATGCAAACTCACGCAAATATATGAGAAATGTTGAAATTCGACTTCAAATTAGGAAGATAGACTTTGAAAATTTTCAATTATTACAAAGTGACAGTTGACCTCAATGGTCTTCAATCGATGTTAGTCGATGATATCTGACAAAGTTAGATGCAAACTCACTCAAATATAGGAGAAATGTTGAAATTCGACTTCACATTAGGAAGATAGACTTTGAAAATTTTCCATATTTTCAAAGTGACAGTTGACCTCAATGGGCTTCAATGGATGTTATTCGATGATATCTGACAAAGTTAGATGCAAACTCCCTCAAATATATGAGAAATGTTGAAGTTCAACTTCACATTAAGAAGATAGACTTTGAAAATTTTCAATTATTACAAAGTGACAGTTGACCTCAATGGGCTTCAATGGATGTTATTCGATGATATCTGACAAAGTTAGATGCAAACTCACTCAAATATATGAGAAATGTTGAAATTCGACTTCACATTAGGAAGACAGACTTTGAAAATTTTCAATTATTACAAAGTGACAGTTGAACTCAATGGTCTTCAATCGATGTTATTCGATGATATCTGACAAAGTTAGATGCAAACTCACTCAAATATATGAGAAATGTTGAAATTCGACTTCAAATTAGGAAGATAGACTTTGAAAATTTTCCATATTTACAGTGACAGTTGACCTCAATGGGCTCCAACGGATGTTATTCGATGATATCTGACAAAGTTAGATGCAAACTCACTCAAATATATGAGAAATGTTGAAATTCGACTTCACATTAGGAAGATAGACTTTGAAAATTTTCAATTATTACAAAGTGACAGTTGACCTCAATGGTCTTCAATCGATGTTATTCGATGATATCTGACAGAGTTAGATGCAAACTCACTCAAACATATGAGAAATGTTGAAATTCGACTTCAAATTAGGAAGATAGACTTTGAAAATTTTCAATTATTACAAAGTGACAGTTGAACTCAATGGTCTTCAATCGATGTTATTCGATGATATCTGACAAAGTTAGATGCAAACTCACTCAAATATATGAGAAATGATGAAATTCGACTTCACATTAGGAAGATAGACTTTGAAAATTTTCCATATTTTCAAAGTGACAGTTGACCTCAATGGGCTTCAATGGATGTTATTCGATGATATCTGACAAAGTTAGATGCAAACTCCCTCAAATATATGAGAAATGTTGAAGTTCAACTTCACATTAAGAAGATAGACTTTGAAAATTTTCATTTATTACAAAGTGACAGTTGACCTCAATGGGCTTCAATGGATGTTATTCGATGATATCTGACAAAGTTAGATGCAAACTCACTCAAATATATGAGAAATGTTGAAATTCGACTTCACATTAGGAAGATAGACTTTGAAAATTTTCCATATTTTCAAAGTGACAGTTGACCTCAATGGGCTTCAATGGATGTTATTCGATGATATCTGACAAAGTTAGATGCAAACTCCCTCAAATATATGAGAAATGTTGAAGTTCAACTTCACATTAAGAAGATAGACTTTGAAAATTTTCAATTATTACAAAGTGACAGTTGACCTCAATGGGCTTCAATGGATGTTATTCGATGATATCTGACAAAGTTAGATGCAAACTCACTCAAATATATGAGAAATGTTGAAATTCGACTTCACATTAGGAAGACAGACTTTGAAAATTTTCAATTATTACAAAGTGACAGTTGAACTCAATGGTCTTCAATCGATGTTATTCGATGATATCTGACAAAGTTAGATGCAAACTCACTCAAATATATGAGAAATGTTGAAATTCGACTTCAAATTAGGAAGATAGACTTTGAAAATTTTCCATATTTACAGTGACAGTTGACCTCAATGGGCTCCAACGGATGTTATTCGATGATATCTGACAAAGTTAGATGCAAACTCACTCAAATATATGAGAAATGTTGAAATTCGACTTCACATTAGGAAGATAGACTTTGAAAATTTTCAATTATTACAAAGTGACAGTTGACCTCAATGGTCTTCAATCGATGTTATTCGATGATATCTGACAGAGTTAGATGCAAACTCACTCAAACATATGAGAAATGTTGAAATTCGACTTCAAATTAGGAAGATAGACTTTGAAAATTTTCAATTATTACAAAGTGACAGTTGAACTCAATGGTCTTCAATCGATGTTATTCGATGATATCTGACAAAGTTAGATGCAAACTCACTCAAATATATGAGAAATGTTGAAATTCGACTTCAAATTAGGAAGACAGACTTTGAAAATTTTCAATTATTACAAAGTGACAGTTGAACTCAATGGTCTTCAATCGATGTTATTCGATGATATCTGACAAAGTTAGATGCAAACTCACTCAAATATATGAGAAATGTTGAAATTCGACTTCAAATTAGGAAGATAGACTTTGAAAATTTTCCATATTTACAGTGACAGTTGACCTCAATGGGCTCCAACGGATGTTATTCGATGATATCTGACAAAGTTAGATGCAAACTCACTCAAATATATGAGAAATGTTGAAATTCGACTTCACATTAGGAAGATAGACTTTGAAAATTTTCAATTATTACAAAGTGACAGTTGACCTCAATGGTCTTCAATCGATGTTATTCGATGATATCTGAGAGAGTTAGATGCAAACTCACTCAAACATATGAGAAATGTTGAAATTCGACTTCAAATTAGGAAGATAGACTTTGAAAATTTTCAATTATTACAAAGTGACAGTTGAACTCAATGGTCTTCAATCGATGTTATTCGATGATATCTGACAAAGTTAGATGCAAACTCACTCAAATATATGAGAAATGATGAAATTCGACTCCACATTAGGAAGATAGACTTTGAAAATTTTCAATTATTACAAAGTGACAGTTGACCTCAATGGTCTTCAATCGATGTTATTCGATGATATATGACAGAGTTAGATGCAAACTCACTCAAATATATGAGAAATGTTGAAATTCGACTTCAAATTAGGAAGATAGACTTTGAAAATTTTCCATATTTACAAAGTGACAGTTGACCTCAATGGGCTTCAATGGATGTTATTCGATGATATCTGACAAAGTTAGATGCAAACTCACTCAAATATATGAGAAATGTTGAAATTCGACTTCAAATTAGGAAGATAGACTTTGAAAATTTTCCATATTTACAAAGTGACAGTTGACCTCAATGGGCTTCAATGGATGTTATTCGATGATATCTGACAAAGTTAGATGCAAACTCACTCAAATATATGAGAAATGTTGAAATTCGACTTCAAATTAGGAAGATAGACTCTGAAAATTTTCAATTATTACAAAGTGACAGTTGACCTCAATGGGCTTCAATGGATGTTATTCGATGATATCTGACAGAGTTAGATGCAAACTCACTCAAATATATGAGAAATGTTGAAATTCGACTTCACATTAGGAAGATAGACTTTGAAAATTTTCAATTATTACAAAGTGACAGTTGAACTCAATGGTCTTCAATCGATGTTATTCGATGATATCTGACAGAGTTAGATGCAAACTCACTCAAATATATGAAAAATGTTGAAATTCGACTTCACATTAGGAAGATAGACTTTGAAAATTTTCAATTATTACAAAGTGACAGTTGACCACAATGGTCTTCAATCGATGTTATTCGATGATATCTGACAAAGTCAGATGCAAACTCACTCAAATATATGAGAAATGTTGAAATTCGACTTCAAATTAGGAAGATAGACTTTGAAAATTTTCAATTATTACAAAGTGACAGTTGACCTCAATGGTCTTCAATCGATGTTATTCGATGATATCTGACAAAGTTAGATGCAAACTCACTCAAATATATGAGAAATGTTGAAATTCGACTTCAAATTAGGAAGATAGACTTTGAAAATTTTCAATTATTACAAAGTGACAGTTGACCTCAATGGTCTTCAATCGATGTTATTCGATGATATCTGACAGAGTTAGATGCAAACTCACTCAAATATATGAGAAATGTTGAAATTCGACTTCAAATTAGGAAGATAGACTTTGAAAATTTTCCATATTTTCAAAGTGACAGTTGACCTCAATGGGCTCCAACGGATGTTATTCGATGATATCTGACAAAGTTAGATGCAAACTCACTCAAATATATGAGAAATGTTGAAATTCGACTTCAAATTAGGAAGATAGACTTTGAAAATTTTCCATATTTACAGTGACAGTTGACCTCAATGGGCTCCAACGGATGTTATTCGATGATATCTGACAAAGTTAGATGCAAACTCACTCAAATATATGAGAAATGTTGAAATTCGACTTCACATTAGGAAGATAGACTTTGAAAATTTTCAATTATTACAAAGTGACAGTTGACCTCAATGGTCTTCAATCGATGTTATTCGATGATATCTGACAGAGTTAGATGCAAACTCACTCAAATATATGAGAAATGTTGAAATTCGACTTCAAATTAGGAAGATAGACTCTGAAAATTTTCAATTATTACAAAGTGACAGTTGACCTCAATGGGCTTCAATGGATGTTATTCGATGATATCTGACAGAGTTAGATGCAAACTCACTCAAATATATGAAAAATGTTGAAATTCGACTTCAAATTAGGAAGATAGACTCTGAAAATTTTCAATTATTACAAAGTGACAGTTGACCTCAATGGGCTTCAATGGATGTTATTCGATGATATCTGACAGAGTTAGATGCAAACTCACTCAAATATATGAGAAATGTTGAAATTCGACTTCAAATTAGGAAGATAGACTTTGAAAATTTTCAATTATTACAAAGTGACAGTTGAACTCAATGGTCTTCAATCGATGTTATTCGATGATACCTGACAGAGTTAGATGCAAACTCACTCAAATATATGAGAAATGTTGAAATTCGACTTCACATTAGGAAGATAGACTTTGAAAATTTTCAATTATTACAAAGTGACAGTTGAACTCAATGGTCTTCAATCGATGTTATTCGATGATATCTGACAGAGTTAGATGCAAACTCACTCAAATATATGAAAAATGTTGAAATTCGACTTCACATTAGGAAGATAGACTTTGAAAATTTTCAATTATTACAAAGTGACAGTTGACCACAATGGTCTTCAATCGATGTTATTCGATGATATCTGACAAAGTCAGATGCAAACTCACTCAAATATATGAGAAATGTTGAAATTCGACTTCAAATTAGGAAGATAGACTTTGAAAATTTTCAATTATTACAAAGTGACAGTTGACCTCAATGGTCTTCAATCGATGTTATTCGATGATATCTGACAAAGTTAGATGCAAACTCACTCAAATATATGAGAAATGTTGAAATTCGACTTCAAATTAGGAAGATAGACTTTGAAAATTTTCAATTATTACAAAGTGACAGTTGACCTCAATGGTCTTCAATCGATGTTATTCGATGATATCTGACAGAGTTAGATGCAAACTCACTCAAATATATGAGAAATGTTGAAATTCGACTTCAAATTAGGAAGATAGACTTTGAAAATTTTCCATATTTTCAAAGTGACAGTTGACCTCAATGGGCTCCAACGGATGTTATTCGATGATATCTGACAAAGTTAGATGCAAACTCACTCAAATATATGAGAAATGTTGAAATTCGACTTCAAATTAGGAAGATAGACTTTGAAAATTTTCCATATTTACAGTGACAGTTGACCTCAATGGGCTCCAACGGATGTTATTCGATGATATCTGACAAAGTTAGATGCAAACTCACTCAAATATATGAGAAATGTTGAAATTCGACTTCACATTAGGAAGATAGACTTTGAAAATTTTCAATTATTACAAAGTGACAGTTGACCTCAATGGTCTTCAATCGATGTTATTCGATGATATCTGACAGAGTTAGATGCAAACTCACTCAAATATATGAGAAATGTTGAAATTCGACTTCAAATTAGGAAGATAGACTTTGAAAATTTTCAATTATTACAGTGACAGTTGAACTCAATGGTCTTCAATCGATGTTATTCGATGATATCTGACAAAGTTAGATGCAAACTCACTCAAATATATGAGAAATGTTGAAATTCGACTTCAAATTAGGAAGATAGACTTTGAAAATTTTCCATATTTTCAAAGTGACAGTTGACCTCAATGGGCTCCAACGGATGTTATTCGATGATATCTGACAAAGTTAGATGCAAACTCACTCAAATATATGAGAAATGTTGAAATTCGACTTCACATTAGGAAGATAGACTTTGAAAATTCTCAATTATTACAAAGTGACAGTTGACCTCAATAGGCTTCAATGGATGTTATTCGATGATATCTGACAAAGTTAGATGCAAACTCACTCAAATATATGAGAAATGTTGAAATTCGACTTCAAATTAGGAAGATAGACTTCGAAAATTTTCAATTATTACAAAGTGACAGTTGAACTCAATGGTCTTCAATCGATGTTATTCGATGATATCTGACAGAGTTAGATGCAAACTCACTCAAATATATGAGAAATGTTGTAGTTCAACTTCACATTAAGAAGATAGACTTTGAAAATTTTCAATTATTACAAAGTGACAGTTGACCTCAATGGGCTTCAATGGATGTTATTCGATGATATCTGACAAAGTTAGATGCAAACTCACTCAGATATATGAGAAATGTTGAAATTCGACTTCACATTAGGAAGATAGACTTTGAAAATTTTCAATTATTACAAAGTGACAGTTGAACTCAATGGTCTTCAATCGATGTTATTCGATGATATCTGACAAAGTTAGATGCAAACTCACTCAAATATATGAGAAATGTTGAAATTCGACTTCAAATTAGGAAGATAGACTTTGAAAATTTTCAATTATTACAAAGTGACAGTTGACCTCAATGGTCTTCAATCGATGTTATTCGATGATATCTGACAGAGTTAGATGCAAACTCACTCAAATATATGAGAAATGTTGAAATTCGACTTCAAATTAGGAAGATAGACTTTGAAAATTTTCCATATTTTCAAAGTGACAGTTGACCTCAATGGGCTCCAACGGATGTTATTCGATGATATCTGACAAAGTTAGATGCAAACTCACTCAAATATATGAGAAATGTTGAAATTCGACTTCAAATTAGGAAGATAGACTTTGAAAATTTTCCATATTTACAGTGACAGTTGACCTCAATGGGCTCCAACGGATGTTATTCGATGATATCTGACAAAGTTAGATGCAAACTCACTCAAATATATGAGAAATGTTGAAATTCGACTTCACATTAGGAAGATAGACTTTGAAAATTTTCAATTATTACAAAGTGACAGTTGACCTCAATGGTCTTCAATCGATGTTATTCGATGATATCTGACAGAGTTAGATGCAAACTCACTCAAATATATGAGAAATGTTGAAATTCGACTTCAAATTAGGAAGATAGACTTTGAAAATTTTCAATTATTACAGTGACAGTTGAACTCAATGGTCTTCAATCGATGTTATTCGATGATATCTGACAAAGTTAGATGCAAACTCACTCAAATATATGAGAAATGTTGAAATTCGACTTCAAATTAGGAAGATAGACTTTGAAAATTTTCCATATTTTCAAAGTGACAGTTGACCTCAATGGGCTCCAACGGATGTTATTCGATGATATCTGACAGAGTCAGATGCAAACTCACTCAAATATATGAGAAATGTTGAGATTCGACTTCACATTAGGAAGATAGACTTTGAAAATTTTCAATTATTACAAAGTGACAGTTGACCTCAATAGGCTTCAATGGATGTTATTCGATGATATCTGACAAAGTTAGATGCAAACTCACTCAAATATATGAGAAATGTTGAAATTCGACTTCAAATTAGGAAGATAGACTTCGAAAATTTTCAATTATTACAAAGTGACAGTTGAACTCAATGGTCTTCAATCGATGTTATTCGATGATATCTGACAGAGTTAGATGCAAACTCACTCAAATATATGAGAAATGTTGTAGTTCAACTTCACATTAAGAAGATAGACTTTGAAAATTTTCAATTATTACAAAGTGACAGTTGACCTCAATGGGCTTCAATGGATGTTATTCGATGATATCTGACAAAGTTAGATGCAAACTCACTCAGATATATGAGAAATGTTGAAATTCGACTTCACATTAGGAAGATAGACTTTGAAAATTTTCAATTATTACAAAGTGACAGTTGAACTCAATGGTCTTCAATCGATGTTATTCGATGATATCTGACAAAGTTAGATGCAAACTCACTCAAATATATGAGAAATGTTGAAATTCGACTTCAAATTAGGAAGATAGACTTTGAAAATTTTCAATTATTACAAAGTGACAGTTGACCTCAATGGTCTTCAATCGATGTTATTCGATGATATCTGACAAAGTTAGATGCAAACTCACTCAAATATATGAGAAATGTTGAAATTCGACTTCAAATTAGGAAGATAGACTTTGAAAATTTTCCATATTTTCAAAGTGACAGTTGACCTCAATGGGCTCCAACGGATGTTATTCGATGATATCTGACAAAGTTAGATGCAAACTCACTCAAATATATGAGAAATGTTGAAATTCGACTTCAAATTAGGAAGATAGACTTTGAAAATTTTCAATTATTACAAAGTGACAGTTGACCTCAATGGTCTTCAATCGATGTTATTCGATGATATCTGACAAAGTTAGATGCAAACTCACTCAAATATATGAGAAATGTTGAAATTCGACTTCACATTAGGAAGATAGACTTTGAAAATTTTCAATTATTACAAAGTGACAGTTGACCTCAATGGTCTTCAATCGATGTTATTCGATGATATCTGACAAAGTTAGATGCAAACTCACTCAAATATATGAGAAATGTTGAAATTCGACTTCACATTAGGAAGATAGACTTTGAAAATTTTCAATTATTACAAAGTGACAGTTGACCTCAATGGTCTTCAATCGATGTTATTCGATGATATCTGACAGAGTTAGATGCAAACTCACTCAAATATATGAGAAATGTTGAAATTCGACTTCAAATTAGGAAGATAGACTTTGAAAATTTTCCATATTTTCAAAGTGACAGTTGACCTCAATGGGCTTCAATGGATGTTATTCGATGATATCTGACAAAGTTAGATGCAAACTCACTCAAATATATGAGAAATGTTGAAATTCGACTTCAAATTAGGAAGATAGACTTCGAAAATTTTCAATTATTACAAAGTGACAGTTGAACTCAATGGTCTTCAATCGATGTTATTCGATGATATCTGACAGAGCTAGATGCAAACTCACTCAAATATATGAGAAATGTTGTAGTTCAACTTCACATTAAGAAGATAGACTTTGAAAATTTTCAATTATTACAAAGTGACAGTTGACCTCAATGGGCTTCAATGGATGTTATTCGATGATATCTGACAAAGTTAGATGCAAACTCACTCAGATATATGAGAAATGTTGAAATTCGACTTCACATTAGGAAGATAGACTTTGAAAATTTTCAATTATTACAAAGTGACAGTTGAACTCAATGGTCTTCAATCGATGTTATTCGATGATATCTGACAAAGTTAGATGCAAACTCACTCAAATATATGAGAAATGTTGAAATTCGACTTCAAATTAGGAAGATAGACTTTGAAAATTTTCAATTATTACAAAGTGACAGTTGACCTCAATGGTCTTCAATCGATGTTATTCGATGATATCTGACAAAGTTAGATGCAAACTCACTCAAATATATGAGAAATGTTGAAATTCGACTTCAAATTAGGAAGATAGACTTTGAAAATTTTCCATATTTTCAAAGTGACAGTTGACCTCAATGGGCTCCAACGGATGTTATTCGATGATATCTGACAAAGTTAGATGCAAACTCACTCAAATATATGAGAAATGTTGAAATTCGACTTCACATTAGGAAGATAGACTTTGAAAATTCTCAATTATTACAAAGTGACAGTTGACCTCAATGGTCTTCAATCGATGTTATTCGATGATATCTGACAGAGTTAGATGCAAACTCACTCAAATATATGAGAAATGTTGAAATTCGACTTCACATTAGGAAGATAGACTTTGAAAATTTTCAATTATTACAAAGTGACAGTTGACCTCAATAGGCTTCAATGGATGTTATTCGATGATATCTGACAAAGTTAGATGCAAACTCACTCAAATATATGAGAAATGTTGAAATTCGACTTCAAATTAGGAAGATAGACTTTGAAAATTTTCAATTATTACAAAGTGACAGTTGACCTCAATGGTCTTCAATCGATGTTATTCGATGATATCTGACAAAGTTAGATGCAAACTCACTCAAATATATGAGAAATGTTGAAATTCGACTTCACATTAGGAAGATAGACTTTGAAAATTTTCAATTATTACAAAGTGACAGTTGACCTCAATGGTCTTCAATCGATGTTATTCGATGATATCTGACAGAGTTAGATGCAAACTCACTCAAATATATGAGAAATGTTGAAATTCGACTTCAAATTAGGAAGATAGACTTTGAAAATTTTCCATATTTTCAAAGTGACAGTTGACCTCAATGGGCTTCAATGGATGTTATTCGATGATATCTGACAAAGTTAGATGCAAACTCACTCAAATATATGAGAAATGTTGAAATTCGACTTCACATTAGGAAGATAGACTTTGAAAATTTTCAATTATTACAAAGTGACAGTTGACCTCAATGGTCTTCAATCGATGTTATTCGATGATATCTGAGAGAGTTATATGCAAACTCACTCAAATATATGAGAAATGTTGAAATTCGACTTCAAATTAGGAAGATAGACTTTAAAATTTTTCCATATTTACAGTGACAGTTGACCTCAATGGGCTTCAATGGATGTTATTCGATGATATCTGACAAAGTTAGATGCAAACTCACTCAAATATATGAGAAATGTTGAAATTCGACTTCACATTAGGAAGATAGACTTTGAAAATTTTCCATATTTTCAAAGTGACAGTTGACCTCAATGGGCTTCAATGGATGTTATTCGATGATATCTGACAAAGTTAGATGCAAACTCACTCAAATATATGAGAAATGTTGAAATTCGACTTCACATTAGGAAGATAGACTTTGAAAATTTTTAATTATCACAAAGTGACAGTTGACCTCAATGGTCTTCACTCGATGTTATTCGATGATATCTGACAGAGTTAGATGCAAACTCACTCAAATATATAAGAAATGTTGAAATTCGACTTCAAATTAGGAAGATAGACTTTGAAAATTTTCCATATTTTCAAAGTGACAGTTGACCTCAATTGGCTTCAATGGATGTTATTCGATGATATCTGACAAAGTTAGATGCAAACTCACTCAAATATATGAGAAATGTTGAAATTCGACTTCACATTAGGAAGATAGACTTTGAAAATTTTCAATTATTACAAAGTGACAGTTGACCTCAATAGGCTTCAATGGATGTTATTCGATGATATCTGACAAAGTTAGATGCAAACTCACTCAAATATATGAGGAATGTTGAAATTCGACTTCAAATTAGGAAGATAGACTTTGAAAATTTTCAATTATTACAAAGTGACAGTTGACCTCAATGGTCTTCAATCGATGTTATTCGATGATATCTGACAAAGTTAGATGCAAACTCACTCAAATATATGAGAAATGTTGAAATTCGACTTCAAATTAGGAAGATAGACTTTGAAAATTTTCCATATTTTCAAAGTGACAGTTGACCTCAATGGGCTTCAATGGATGTTATTCGATGATATCTGACAAAGTTAGATGCAAACTCACTCAAATATATGAGAAATGTTGAAATTCGACTTCACATTAGGAAGATAGACTTTGAAAATTTTCCATATTTTCAAAGTGACAGTTGACCTCAATGGGCTTCAATGGATGTTATTCGATGATATCTGACAAAGTTAGATGCAAACTCACTCAGATATATGAGAAATGTTGAAATTCGACTTCACATTAGGAAGATAGACTTTGAAAATTTTCCATATTTTCAAAGTGACAGTTGACCTCAATGGGCTCCAACGGATGTTATTCGATGATATCTGACAAAGTTAGATGCAAACTCACTCAAATATATGAGAAATGTTGAAATTCGACTTCACATTAGGAAGATAGACTTTGAAAATTCTCAATTATTACAAAGTGACAGTTGACCTCAATGGTCTTCAATCGATGTTATTCGATGATATCTGACAGAGTTAGATGCAAACTCACTCAAATATATGAGAAATGTTGAAATTCTACTTCACATTAGGAAGATAGACTTTGAAAATTTTCAATTATTACAAAGTGACAGTTGACCTCAATAGGCTTCAATGGATGTTATTCGATGATATCTGACAAAGTTAGATGCAAACTCACTCAAATATATGAGAAATGTTGAAATTCGACTTCAAATTAGGAAGATAGACTTTGAAAATTTTCAATTATTACAAAGTGACAGTTGACCTCAATGGTCTTCAATCGATGTTATTCGATGATATCTGACAGAGTTAGATGCAAACTCACTCAAATATATGAGAAATGTTGAAATTCGACTTCAAATTAGGAAGATAGACTTTGAAAATTTTCCATATTTTCAAAGTGACAGTTGACCTCAATGGGCTTCAATGGATGTTATTCGATGATATCTGACAAAGTTAGATGCAAACTCACTCAAATATATGAGAAATGTTGAAATTCGACTTCACATTAGGAAGATAGACTTTGAAAATTTTCAATTATTACAAAGTGACGGTTGACCTCAATGGTCTTCAATCGATGTTATTCGATGATATCTGAGAGAGTTATATGCAAACTCACTCAAATATATGAGAAATGTTGAAATTCGACTTCAAATTAGGAAGATAGACTTTAAAAATTTTCCATATTTACAGTGACAGTTGACCTCAATGGGCTTCAATGGATGTTATTCGATGATATCTGACAAAGTTAGATGCAAACTCACTCAAATATATGAGAAATGTTGAAATTCGACTTCACATTAGGAAGATAGACTTTGAAAATTTTCCATATTTTCAAAGTGACAGTTGACCTCAATGGGCTTCAATGGATGTTATTCGATGATATCTGACAAAGTTAGATGCAAACTCACTCAAATATATGAGAAATGTTGAAATTCGACTTCACATTAGGAAGATAGACTTTGAAAATTTTCAATTATTACAAAGTGACAGTTGACCTCAATGGTCTTCAATCGATGTTATTCGATGATATCTGACAGAGTTAGATGCAAACTCACTCAAATATATAAGAAATGTTGAAATTCGACTTCAAATTAGGAAGATAGACTTTGAAAATTTTCCATATTTTCAAAGTGACAGTTGACCTCAATTGGCTTCAATGGATGTTATTCGATGATATCTGACAAAGTTAGATGCAAACTCACTCAAATATATGAGAAATGTTGAAATTCGACTTCACATTAGGAAGATAGACTTTGAAAATTTTCAATTATTACAAAGTGACAGTTGACCTCAATAGGCTTCAATGGATGTTATTCGATGATATCTGACAAAGTTAGATGCAAACTCACTCAAATATATGAGAAATGTTGAAATTCGACTTCAAATTAGGAAGATAGACTTTGAAAATTTTCAATTATTACAAAGTGACAGTTGACCTCAATGGTCTTCAATCGATGTTATTCGATGATATCTGAGAGAGTTAGATGCAAACTCACTCAAATATATGAGAAATGTTGAAATTCGACTTCAAATTAGGAAGATAGACTTCGGAAATTTTCCATATTTACAGTGACAGTTGACCTCAATGGGCTTCAATGGATGTTATTCGATGATATTTGACAAAGTTAGATGCAAACTCACTCAAATATTCGAGAAATGTTGAAATTCGACTTCACATTAGGAAGATAGACTTTGAAAATTTTCAATTATTACAAAGTGACAGTTGACCTCAATAGGCTTCAATGGATGTTATTCGATGATAACTGACAAAGTTAGATGCAAACTCACTCAAATATATGAGGAATGTTGAAATTCGACTTCAAATTAGGAAGATAGACTTTGAAAATTTTCAATTATTACAAAGTGACAGTTGACCTCAATGGTCTTCAATCGATGTTATTCGATGATATCTGACAAAGTTAGATGCAAACTCACTCAAATATATGAGAAATGTTGAAGTTCGACTTCACATTAAGAAGATAGACTTTGAAAATTTTCAATTATTACAAAGTGACAGTTGACCTCAATGGGCTTCAATGGATGTTATTCGATGATATCTGACAAAGTTAGATGCGAACTCACTCAAATATATGAGAAATGTTGAAATTCGACTTCACATTAGGAAGATAGACTTTGAAAATTTTCAATTATTACAAAGTGACAGTTGAACTCAATGGGCTTCAATGGATGTTATTCGATGATATCTGACAAAGTTAGATGCAAACTCACTCAAATATATGAGAAATGTAGAAATTCGACTTCACATTAGGAAGATAGACTTTGAAAATTTTCAATTATTACAAAGTGACAGTTGAACTCAATGGTCTTCATCGATGTTATTCGATGATATCTGACAAAGTTAGATGCAAACTCACTCAAATATATGAGAAATGTTGAAATTCGACTTCACATTAGGAAGATAGACTTTGAAAATTTTCAATTATTACAAAGTGACAGTTGAACTCAATGGTCTTCAATCGATGTTATTCGATGATATCTGACAGAGTTAGATGCAAACTCACTCAAATATATGAGAAATGTTGAAATTCGACTTCACATTAGGAAGATAGACTTTGAAAATTTTCAATTATTACAAAGTGACAGTTGACCTCAATGGTCTTCAATCGATGTTATTCGATGATATCTGACAGAGTTAGATGCAAACTCACTCAAATATATAAGAAATGTTGAAATTCGACTTCAAATTAGGAAGATAGACTTCGAAAATTTTCCATATTTACAGTGACAGTTGACCTCAATGGGCTTCAATGGATGTTATTCGATGATATTTGACAAAGTTAGATGCAAACTCACTCAAATATATGAGAAATGTTGAAATTCGACTTCACATTAGGAAGATAGACTTTGAAAATTTTCAATTATTACAAAGTGACAGTTGACCTCAATAGGCTTCAATGGATGTTATTCGATGATATCTGACAAAGTTAGATGCAAACTCACTCAAATATATGAGGAATGTTGAAATTCGACTTCAAATAAGGAAGATAGACTTTGAAAATTTTCAATTATTACAAAGTGACAGTTGACCTCAATGGTCTTCAATCGATGTTATTCGATGATATCTGACAAAGTTAGATGCAAACTCACTCAAATATATGAGAAATGTTGAAATTCGACTTCAAATTAGGAAGATAGACTTCGAAAATTTTCCATATTTACAGTGACAGTTGACCTCAATGGGCTTCAATGGATGTTATTCGATGATATTTGACAAAGTTAGATGCAAACTCACTCAAATATATGAGAAATGTTGAAGTTCGACTTCACATTAAGAAGATAGACTTTGAAAATTTTCAATTATTACAAAGTGACAGTTGACCTCAATGGGCTTCAATGGATGTTATTCGATGATATCTGACAAAGTTAGATGCGAACTCACTCAAATATATGAGAAATGTTGAAATTCGACTTCACATTAGGAAGATAGACTTTGAAAATTTTCAATTATTACAAAGTGACAGTTGAACTCAATGGGCTTCAATGGATGTTATTCGATGATATCTGACAAAGTTAGATGCAAACTCACTCAAATATATGAGAAATGTAGAAATTCGACTTCACATTAGGAAGATAGACTTTGAAAATTTTCAATTATTACAAAGTGACAGTTGAACTCAATGGTCTTCAATCGATGTTATTCGATGATATCTGACAAAGTTAGATGCAAACTCACTCAAATATATGAGAAATGTTGAAATTCGACTTCACATTAGGAAGATAGACTTTGAAAATTTTCAATTATTACAAAGTGACAGTTGAACTCAATGGTCTTCAATGGATGTTATTCGATGATATCTGACAAAGTTAGATGCAAACTCACTCAAATATATGAGAAATGTTGAAATTCGACTTCACATTAGGAAGATAGACTTTGAAAATTTTCAATTATTACAAAGTGACAGTTGAACTCAATGGTCTTCAATCGATGTTATTCGATGATATCTGACAAAGTTAGATGCAAACTCACTCAAATATATGAGAAATGTTGAAATTCGACTTCACATTAGGAAGATAGACTTTGAAAATTTTCCATATTTTCAAAGTGACAGTTGACCTCAATGGGCTTCAATGGATGTTATTCGATGATATCTGACAAAGTTAGATGCAAACTCACTCAAATATATGAGAAATGTTGAAATTCGACTTCACATTAGGAAGATAGACTTTGAAAATTTTTCATATTTTCAAAGTGACAGTTGACCTCAATGGGCTTCAATGGATGTTATTCGATGATGTCTGACAAAGTTAGATGCAAACTCACTCAAATATATGAGAAATGTTTAAGTTCGACTTCACATTAAGAAGATAGACTTTGAAATTTTCAATTATTACAAAGTGACAGTTGACCTCAATGGGCTTCAATGGATGTTATTCGATGATATCTGACAAAGTTAGATGCAAACTCACTCAAATATATGAGAAATGTTGAAATTCGACTTCACATTAGGAAGATAGACTTTGAAAATTTTCAATTATTACAAAGTGACAGTTGAACTCAATGGGCTTCAATGGATGTTATTCGATGATATCTGACAAAGTTAGATGCAAACTCACTCAAATATATGAGAAATGTTGAAATTCGACTTCACATTAGGAAGATAGACTTTGAAAATTTTCAATTATTACAAAGTGACAGTTGAACTCAATGGTCTTCAATCGATGTTATTCGATGATATCTGACAAAGTTAGATGCAAACTCACTCAAATATATGAGAAATGTTGAAATTCGACTTCACATTAGGAAGATAGACTTTGAAAATTTTCAATTATTACAAAGTGACAGTTGAACTCAATGGTCTTCAATCGATGTTATTCGATGATATCTGACAGAGTTAGATGCAAACTCACTCAAATATATGAGAAATGTTGAAATTCGACTTCAAATTAGGAAGATAGACTTTGAAAATTTTCCATATTTACAAAGTGACAGTTGACCTCAATGGGCTTCAATGGATGTTATTCGATGATATCTGACAAAGTTAGATGCAAACTCACTCAAATATATGAGAAATGTTGAAATTCGACTTCAAATTAGGAAGATAGACTTTGAAAATTTTCCATATTTTCAAAGTGACAGTTGACCTCAATGGGCTTCAATGGATGTTATTCGATGATATCTGACAAAGTTAGATGCAAACTCACTCAAATATATGAGAAATGTTGAAATTCGACTTCACATTAGGAAGATAGACTTTGAAATTTTCAATTATTACAAAGTGACAGTTGACCTCAATGGGCTTCAATGGATGTTATTCGATGATATCTGACAAAGTTAGATGCAAACTCACTCAAATATATGAGAAATGTTGAAATTCGACTTCACATTAGGAAGATAGACTTTGAAAATTTTCAATTATTACAAAGTGACAGTTGAACTCAATGGTCTTCAATCGATGTTATTCGATGATATCTGACAAAGTTAGATGCAAACTCACTCAAATATATGAGAAATGTTGAAATTCGACTTCACATTAGGAAGATAGACTTTGAAAATTTTCAATTATTACAAAGTGACAGTTGAACTCAATGGTCTTCAATCGATGTTATTCGATGATATCTGACAAATTTAGATGCAAACTCACTCAAATATATGAGAAATGTTGAAATTCGACTTCAAATTAGGAAGATAGACTTTGAAAATTTTCCATATTTTCAAAGTGACAGTTGACCTCAATGGGCTCCAACGGATGTTATTCGATGATATCTGACAAAGTTAGATGCAAACTCACTCAAATATATGAGAAATGTTGAAATTCGACTTCACATTAGGAAGATAGACTTTGAAAATTCTCAATTATTACAAAGTGACAGTTGACCTCAATGGTCTTCAATCGATGTTATTCGATGATATCTGACAGAGTTAGATGCAAACTCACTCAAATATATGAGAAATGTTGAAATTCGACTTCACATTAGGAAGATAGACTTTGAAAATTTTCAATTATTAGAAAGTGACAGTTGACCTCAATAGGCTTCAATGGATGTTATTCGACGATATCTGACAAAGTTAGATGCAAACTCACTCAAATATATGAGAAATGTTGAAATTCGACTTCACATTAGGAAGATAGACTTTGAAAATTTTCAATTATTACAAAGTGACAGTTGAACTCAATGGTCTTCAATCGATGTTATTCGATGATATCTGACAAATTTAGATGCAAACTCACTCAAATATATGAGAAATGTTGAAATTCGACTTCAAATTAGGAAGATAGACTTTGAAAATTTTCCATATTTTCAAAGTGACAGTTGACCTCAATGGGCTCCAACGGATGTTATTCGATGATATCTGACAAAGTTAGATGCAAACTCACTCAAATATATGAGAAATGTTGAAATTCGACTTCACATTAGGAAGATAGACTTTGAAAATTCTCAATTATTACAAAGTGACAGTTGACCTCAATGGTCTTCAATCGATGTTATTCGATGATATCTGACAGAGTTAGATGCAAACTCACTCAAATATATGAGAAATGTTGAAATTCGACTTCACATTAGGAAGATAGACTTTGAAAATTTTCAATTATTAGAAAGTGACAGTTGACCTCAATAGGCTTCAATGGATGTTATTCGACGATATCTGACAAAGTTAGATGCAAACTCACTCAAATATATGAGAAATGTTGAAATTCGACTTCAAATTAGGAAGATAGACTTTGAATATTTTCAATTATTACAAAGTGACAGTTGACCTCAATGGGCTTCAATGGATGTTATTCGATGATATCTGACAAAGTTAGATGCAAACTCCCTCAAATATATGAGTAATGTTGAAGATCAACTTCACATTAAGAAGATAGACTTTGAAAATTTTCAATTATTACAAAGTGACAGTTGACCTCAATGGGCTTCAATCGATGTTAGTCGATGATATCTGACAAAGTTAGATGCAAACTCACTCAAATATATGAGAAATGTTGAAATTCGACTTCACATTAGGAAGATAGACTTTGAATATTTTCAATTATTACAAAGTGACAGTTGACCTCAATGGGCTTCAATGGATGTTATTCGATGATATCTGACAAAGTTAGATGCAAACTCCCTCAAATATATGAGTAATGTTGAAGGTCAACTTCACATTAAGAAGATAGACTTTGAAAATTTTCAATTATTACAAAGTGACAGTTGACCTCAATGGGCTTCAATGGATGTTATTCGATGATATCTGACAAAGTTAGATGCAAACTCACTCAAATATATGAGAAATGTTGAAATTCGACTTCACATTAGGAAGATAGACTTTGAAAATTTTCAATTATTACAAAGTGACAGTTGAACTCAATGGTCTTCAATCGATGTTATTCGATGATATCTGACAAAGTTAGATGCAAACTCACTCAAATATATGAGAAATGTTGAAATTCGACTTCACATTAGGAAGATAGACTTTGAAAATTTTCAATTATTACAAAGTGACAGTTGACCTCAATGGTCTTCAATCGATGTTATTCGATGATATCTGACAAAGTTAGATGCAAACTCACTCAAATATATGAGAAATGTTGAAATTCGACTTCAAATTAGGAAGATAGACTTTGAAAATTTTCAATTATTACAAAGTGACAGTTGACCTCAATGGTCTTCAATCGATGTTATTCGATGATATCTGACAAAGTTAGATGCGAACTCACTCAAATATATGAGAAATGTTGAAATTCGACTTCAAATTAGGAAGATATTATTTGAAAATTTTCCATATTTTCAAAGTGACAGTTGACCTCAATGGGCTCCAACGGATGTTATTCGATGATATCTGACAAAGTTAGATGCAAACTCACTCAAATATATGAGAAAAGTTGAAATTCGACTTCACATTAGGAAGATAGACTTTGAAAATTCTCAATTATTACAAAGTGACAGTTGACCTCAATGGTCTTCAATCGATGTTATTCGATGATATCTGACAGAGTTAGATGCAAACTCACTAAAATATATGAGAAATGTTGAAATTCGACTTCACATTAGGAAGATAGACTTTGAAAATTTTCAATTATTACAAAGTGACAGTTGACCTCAATAGGCTTCAATGGATGTTATTCGATGATATCTGACAAAGTTAGATGCAAACTCCCTCAAATATATGAGAAATGTTGAAATTCGACTTCAAATTAGGAAGATAAACTTTGAAAATTTTCAATTATTACAAAGTGACAGTTGACCTCAATGGTCTTCAATCGATGTTATTCGATGATATCTGACAAAGTTAGATGCAAACTCACTCAAATATATGAGAAATGTTGAAATTCGACTACACATTAGGAAGAAAGACTTTGAAAATTTTCCATATTTTCAAAGTGACAGTTGACCTCAATGGGCTTCGATGGATGTTATTCGATGATATCTGACAAAGTTAGATGCAAACTCCCTCAAATATATGAGAAATGTTGAAGTTCAACTTCACATTAAGAAGATAGACTTTGAAAATTTTCAATTATTACAAAGTGACAGTTGACCTCAATGGGCTTCAATGGATGTTATTCGATGATATCTGACAAAGTTAGATGCAAACTCACTCAAATATATGAGAAATGTTGAAATTCGACTTCACATTAGGAAGATAGACTTTGAAAATTTTCAATTATTACAAAGTGACAGTTGAACTCAATGGTCTTCAATCGATGTTATTCGATGATATCTGACAAAGTTAGATGCAAACTCACTCAAATATATGAGAAATGTTGAAATTCGACTTCACATTAGGAAGATAGACTTTGAAAATTTTCAATTATTACAAAGTGACAGTTGAACTCAATGGTCTTCAATCGATGTTATTCGATGATATCTGACAGAGTTAGATGCAAACTCACTCAAATATATGAGAAAAGTTGAAATTCGACTTCACATTAGGAAGATAGACTTTGAAAATTTTCAATTATTACAAAGTGACAGTTGACCACAATGGTCTTCAATCGATGTTATTCGATGATATCTGACAAAGTTAGATGCAAACTCACTCAAATATATGAGAAATGTTGAAATTCGACTTCAAATTAGGAAGATAGACTATGAAAATTTTCAATTATTACAAAGTGACAGTTGACCTCAATGGTCTTCAATCGATGTTATTCGATGATATCTGACAAAGTTAGATGCAAACTCACTCAAATATATGAGAAATGTTGAAATTCGACTTCAAATTAGGAAGATAGACTTTGAAAATTTTCAATTATTACAAAGTGACAGTTGACCTCAATGGTCTTCAATCGATGTTATTCGATGATATCTGACAGAGTTAGATGCAAACTCACTCAAATATATGAGAAATGTTGAAATTCGACTTCAAATTAGGAAGATAGACTTTGAAAATTTTCCATATTTACAGTGACAGTTGACCTCAATGGGCTCCAACGGATGTTATTCGATGATATCTGACAAAGTTAGATGCAAACTCACTCAAATATATGAGAAATGTTGAAATTCGACTTCACATTAGGAAGATAGACTTTGAAAATTTTCAATTATTACAAAGTGACAGTTGAACTCAATGGTCTTCAATCGATGTTATTCGATGATATCTGACAGAGTTAGATGCAAACTCACTCAAATATATGAGAAATGTTGAAATTCGACTTCACATTAGGAAGATAGACTTTGAAAATTTTCAATTATTACAAAGTGACAGTTGACCACAATGGTCTTCAATCGATGTTATTCGATGATATCTGACAAAGTTAGATGCAAACTCACTCAAATATATGAGAAATGTTGAAATTCGACTTCAAATTAGGAAGATAGACTTTGAAAATTTTCAATTATTACAAAGTGACAGTTGATCTCAATGGTCTTCAATCGATGTTATTCGATGATATCTGACAGAGTTAGATGCAAACTCACTCAAATATATGAGAAATGTTGAAATTCGACTTCAAATTAGGTAGATAGACTTTGAAAATTTTCCATATTTACAGTGACAGTTGACCTCAATGGGCTCCAACGGATGTTATTCGATGATATCTGACAAAGTTAGATGCAAACTCACTCAAATATATGAGAAATGTTGAAATTCGACTTCACATTAGGAAGATAGACTTTGAAAATTCTCAATTATTACAAAGTGACAGTTGACCTCAATGGTCTACAATCGATGTTATTCGATGATATCTGACAGAGTTAGATGCAAACTCACTCAAATATATGAGAAATGTTGAAATTCGACTTCACATTAGGAAGATAGACTTTGAAAATTTTCAATTATTACAAAGTGACAGTTGAACTCAATGGTCTTCAATCGATGTTATTCGATGATATCTGACAGAGTTAGATGCAAACTCACTCAAATATATGAGAAATGTTGAAATTCGACTTCACATTAGGAAGATAGACTTTGAAAATTTTCAATTATTACAAAGTGACAGTTGACCTCAATGGTCTTCAATCGATGTTATTCGATGATATCTGACAGAGTTAGATGCAAACTCACTCAAATATATGAGAAATGTTGAAATTCGACTTCAAACAATGAAGATAGACTTTGAAAATTTTCAATTATTACAAAGTGACAGTTGACCTCAATGGTCTTCACTCGATGTTATTCGATGATATCTGACAGAGTTAGATGCAAACTCACTCAAATATATGAGAAATGTTGAAATTCGACTTCAAATTAGGAAGATAGACTTTGAAAATTCTCAATTATTACGAAGTGACAGTTGACCTCAATGGTCTACAATCGATGTTATTCGATGATATCTGACAGAGTTAGATGCAAACTCACTCAAATATATGAGAAATGTTGAAATTCGACTTCACATTAGGAAGATAGACTTTGAAAATTTTCAATTATTACAAAGTGACAGTTGACCACAATGGTCTTCAATCGATGTTATTCGATGATATCTGACAAAGTTAGATGCAAACTCACTCAAATATATGAGAAATGTTGAAATTCGACTTCACATTAGGAAGATAGACTTTGAAAATTTTCAATTATTACAAAGTGACAGTTGAACTCAATGGTCTTCAATCGATGTTATTCGATGATATCTGACAAAGTTAGATGCAAACTCACTCAAATATATGAGAAATGTTGAAATTCGACTCCACATTAGGAAGATAGACTTTGAAAATTTTCAATTATTACAAAGTGACAGTTGAACTCAATGGTCTTCAATCGATGGTATTCGATGATATCTGACAGAGTTAGATGCAAACTCACTCAAATATATGAGAAATGTTGAAGTTCGACTTCACATTAGGAAGATAGACTTTGAAAATTTTCAATTATTACAAAGTGACAGTTGACCACAATGGTCTTCAATCGATGTTATTCGCTGATATCTGACAAAGTTAGATGCAAACTCACTCAAATATATGAGAAATGTTGAAATTCGACTTCACATTAGGAAGATAGACTTTGAAAATTTTCAATTATTACAAAGTGACAGTTGAACTCAATGGTCTTCAATCGATGGTATTCGATGATATCTGACAGAGTTAGATGCAAACTCACTCAAATATATGAGAAATGTTGAAGTTCGACTTCACATTAGGAAGATAGACTTTGAAAATTTTCAATTATTACAAAGTGACAGTTGACCTCAATGGTCTTCAATCGATGTTATTCGATGATATCTGACAGAGTTAGATGCAAACTCACTCAAATATATGAGAAATGTTGAAATTCGACTTCACATTAGGAAGATAGACTTTGAAAATTTTCAATTATTACAAAGTGACAGTTAAACTCAATGGTCTTCAATCGATGTTATTCGATGATATCTGACGAAGTTAGATGCAAACTCACTCAAATATATGAGAAATGTTGAAATTCGACTTCACATTAGGAAGATAGACTTTGAAAATTTTCAATTATTACAAAGTGACAGTTGAACTCAATGGTCTTCAATCGATGTTATTCGATGATATCTGACAGAGTTAGATGCAAACTCACTCAAATATATGAGAAAAGTTGAAATTCGACTTCACATTAGGAAGATAGACTTTGAAAATTTTCAATTATTACAAAGTGACAGTTGACCACAATGGTCTTCAATCGATGTTATTCGATGATATCTGACAAAGTTAGATGCAAACTCACTCAAATATATGAGAAATGTTCAAATTCGACTTCAAATTAGGAAGATAGACTATGAAAATTTTCAATTATTACAAAGTGACAGTTGACCTCAATGGTCTTCAATCGATGTTATTCGATGATATCTGACAAAGTTAGATGCAAACTCACTCAAATATATGAGAAATGTTGAAATTCGACTTCAAATTAGGAAGATAGACTTTGAAAATTTTCAATTATTACAAAGTGACAGTTGACCTCAATGGTCTTCAATCGATGTTATTCGATGATATCTGACAGAGTTAGATGCAAACTCACTCAAATATATGAGAAATGTTGAAATTCGACTTCAAATTAGGAAGATAGACTTTGAAAATTTTCCATATTTACAGTGACAGTTGACCTCAATGGGCTCCAACGGATGTTATTCGATGATATCTGACAAAGTTAGATGCAAACTCACTCAAATATATGAGAAATGTTGAAATTCGACTTCACATTAGGAAGATAGACTTTGAAAATTTTCAATTATTACAAAGTGACAGTTGAACTCAATGGTCTTCAATCGATGTTATTCGATGATATCTGACAGAGTTAGATGCAAACTCACTCAAATATATGAGAAATGTTGAAATTCGACTTCACATTAGGAAGATAGACTTTGAAAATTTTCAATTATTACAAAGTGACAGTTGACCACAATGGTCTTCAATCGATGTTATTCGATGATATCTGACAAAGTTAGATGCAAACTCACTCAAATATATGAGAAATGTTGAAATTCGACTTCAAATTAGGAAGATAGACTTTGAAAATTTTCAATTATTACAAAGTGACAGTTGACCTCAATGGTCTTCAATCGATGTTATTCGATGATATCTGACAGAGTTAGATGCAAACTCACTCAAATATATGAGAAATGTTGAAATTCGACTTCAAATTAGGAAGATAGACTCTGAAAATTTTCAATTATTACAAAGTGACAGTTGACCTCAATGGGCTTCAATGGATGTTATTCGATGATATCTGACAGAGTTAGATGCAAACTCACTCAAATATATGAGAAATGTTGAAATTCGACTTCAAACAATGAAGATAGACTTTGAAAATTTTCAATTATTACAAAGTGACAGTTGACCTCAATGGTCTTCACTCGATGTTATTCGATGATATCTGACAGAGTTAGATGCAAACTCATTCAAATATATGAGAAATGTTGAAATTCGACTTCACATTAGGAAGATAGACTTTGAAAATTCTCAATTATTACAAAGTGACAGTTGACCTCAATGGTCTACAATCGATGTTATTCGATGATATCTGACAGAGTTAGACGCAAACTCACTCAAATATATGAGAAATGTTGAAATTCGACTTCACATTAGGAAGATAGACTTTGAAAATTTTCAATTATTACAAAGTGACAGTTGACCTCAATGGACTTCAATCGATGTTATTCGATGATATCTGACAGAGTTAGATGCAAACTCACTCAAATATATGAGAAATGTTGAAATTCGACTTCAAACAATGAAGATAGACTTTGAAAATTTTCAATTATTACAAAGTGACAGTTGACCTCAATGGTCTTCACTCGATGTTATTCGATGATATCTGACAGAGTTAGATGCAAACTGATTCAAATATATGAGAAATGTTGAAATTCGACTTCACATTAGGAAGATAGACTTTGAAAATTCTCAATTATTACAAAGTGACAGTTGACCTCAATGGTCTACAATCGATGTTATTCGATGATATCTGACAGAGTTAGATGCAAACTCACTCAAATATATGAGAAATGTTGAAATTCGACTTCACATTAGGAAGATAGACTTTGAAAATTTTCAATTATTACAAAGTGACAGTTGACCACAATGGTCTTCAATCGATGTTATTCGATGATATCTGACAAAGTTAGATGCAAACTCACTCAAATATATGAGAAATGTTGAAATTCGACTTCAAATTAGGAAGATAGACTTTGAAAATTTTCAATTATTACAAAGTGACAGTTGACCTCAATGGTCTTCAATCGATGTTATTCGATGATATCTGACAGAGTTAGATGCAAACTCACTCAAATATATGAGAAATGTTGAAATTCGACTTCAAACAATGAAGATAGACTTTGAAAATTTTCAATTATTACAAAGTGACAGTTGACCTCAATGGTCTTCACTCGATGTTATTCGATGATATCTGACAGAGTTAGATGCAAACTCACTCAAATATATGAGAAATGTTGAAATTCGACTTCAAATTAGGAAGATAGACTTTGAAAATTTTCCATATTTACAGTGACAGTTGACCTCAATGGGCTCCAACGGATGTTATTCGATGATATCTGACAAAGTTAGATGCAAACTCACTCAAATATATGAGAAATATTGAAATTCGACTTCACATTAGGAAGATAGACTTTGAAAATTTTCAATTATTACAAAGTGACAGTTGACCTCAATGGTCTTCAATCGATGTTATTCGATGATATCTGACAGAGTTAGATGCAAACTCACTCAAATATATGAGAAATGTTGAAATTCGACTTCAAATTAGGAAGATAGACTTTGAAAATTTTCAATTATTACAAAGTGACAGTTGAACTCAATGGTCTTCAATCGATGTTATTCGATGATACCTGACAGAGTTAGATGCAAACTCACTCAAATATATGAGAAATGTTGAAATTCGACTTCAAATTAGGAAGATAGACTTTGAAAATTTTCCATATTTTCAAAGTGACAGTTGACCTCAATGGTCTTCAATGGATGTTATTCGATGATATGTGAAAAAGTTAGATGCAAACTCACTCAAATATATGAGAAATGTTGAAATTCGACTTCACATTAGGAAGATAGACTTTGAAAATTTTCAATTATTACAAAGTGACAGTTGACCTCAATGGTCTTCAATCGATGTTATTCGATGATATCTGACAGAGTTAGATGCAAACTCACTCAAATATATGAGAAATGTTGAAATTCGACTTCAAATTAGGAAGATAGACTCTGAAAATTTTCAATTATTACAAAGTGACAGTTGACCTCAATGGGCTTCAATGGATGTTATTCGATGATATCTGACAAAGTTAGACGCAAACTCACTCAAATATATGAGAAATGTTGAAATTCTACTTCACATTAGGAAGATAGACTTTGAAAATTTTCAATTATTACAAAGTGACAGTTGACCTCAATGGTCTTCAATCGATGTTATTCGATGATATCTGACAGAGTTAGATGCAAACTCACTCAAATATATGAGAAATGTTGAAATTCGACTTCAAATTAGGAAGATAGACTCTGAAAATTTTCAATTATTACAAAGTGACAGTTGACCTCAATGGGCTTCAATGGATGTTATTCGATGATATCTGACAAAGTTAGACGCAAACTCACTCAAATATATGAGAAATGTTGAAATTCTACTTCACATTAGGAAGATAGACTTTGAAAATTTTCAATTATTACAAAGTGACAGTTGACCACAATGGTCTTCAATCGATGTTATACGATGATATGTGAAAAAGTTAGATGCAAACTCACTCAAATATATGAGAAATGTTGAAATTCGACTTCACATTAGGAAGATAGACTCTGAAAATTTTCAATTATTACAAAGTGACAGTTGACCTCAATGGGCTTCAATGGATGTTATTCGATGATATCTGACAAAGTTAGATGCAAACTCACTCAAATATATGAGAAATGTTGAAATTCTACTTCACATTAGGAAGATAGATTTTGAAAATTTTCAATTATTACAAAGTGACAGTTGACCACAATGGTCTTCAATCGATGTTATTCGATGATATCTGACAAAGTTATATGCAAACTCACTCAAATATATGAGAAATGTTGAAATTCGACTTCAAATTAGGAAGATAGACTTTGAAAATTTTCCATATTTTCAAAGTGACAGTTGACCTCAATGGTCTTCAATGGATGTTATTCGATGATATGTGAAAAAGTTAGATGCAAACTCACTCAAATATATGAGAAATGTTGAAATTCGACTTCACATTAGGAAGATAGACTTTGAAAATTTTCAATTATTACAAGTGACAGTTGACCTCAATGGTCTTCAATCGATGTTATTCGATGATATCTGACAGAGTTAGATGCAAACTCACTCAAATATATGAGAAATGTTGAAATTCGACTTCAAATTAGGAAGATAGACTCTGAAAATTTTCAATTATTACAAAGTGACAGTTGACCTCAATGGGCTTCAATGGATGTTATTCGATGATATCTGACAAAGTTAGACGCAAACTCACTCAAATATATGAGAAATGTTGAAATTCTACTTCACATTAGGAAGATAGACTTTGAAAATTTTCAATTATTACAAAGTGACAGTTGACCACAATGGTCTTCAATCGATGTTATACGATGATATGTGAAAAAGTTAGATGCAAACTCACTCAAATATATGAGAAATATTGAAATTCGACTTCACATTAGGAAGATAGACTCTGAAAATTTTCAATTATTACAAAGTGACAGTTGACCTCAATGGGCTTCAATGGATGTTATTCGATGATATCTGACAAAGTTAGATGCAAACTCACTCAAATATATGAGAAATGTTGAAATTCTACTTCACATTAGGAAGATAGATTTTGAAAATTTTCAATTATTACAAAGTGACAGTTGACCACAATGGTCTTCAATCGATGTTATTCGATGATATCTGACAAAGTTATATGCAAACTCACTCAAATATATGAGAAATGTTGAGATTCGACTTCAAATTAGGAAGATAGACTTTGAAAATTTTCCATATTTTCAAAGTGACAGTTGACCTCAATGGGCTTCAATGGATGTTATTCGATGATATCTGACAGAGTTAGATGCAAACTCACTCAAATATATGAGAAATGTTGAAATTCGACTTCACATTAGGAAGATAGACTTTGAAAATTTTCAATTATTACAAAGTGACAGTTGACCTCAATGGTCTTCAATCGATGTTATTCGATGATATCTGACAGAGTTAGATGCAAACTCACTCAAATATATGAGAAATGTTGAAATTCGACTTCAAATTAGGAAGATAGACTTTGAAAATTTTCAATTATTATAAAGTGACAGTTGAACTCAAAGGTCTTCAATCGATGTTATTCGATGATATCTGACAAAGTTAGATGCAAACTCACTCAAATATATGAGAAATGATGAAATTCGACTTCACATTAGGAAGATAGACTTTGAAAATTTTCAATTATTACAAAGTGACAGTTGAACTCAATGGTCTTCAATCGATGTTATTCGATGATACCTGACAGAGTTAGATGCAAACTCACTCAAATATATGAGAAATGTTGAAATTCGACTTCAAATTAGGAAGATAGACTTTGAAAATTTTCCATATTTTCAAAGTGACAGTTGACCTCAATGGTCTTCAATGGATGTTATTCGATGATATGTGAAAAAGTTAGATGCAAACTCACTCAAATATATGAGAAATGTTGAAATTCGACTTCACATTAGGAAGATAGACTTTGAAAATTTTCAATTATTACAAAGTGACAGTTGACCTCAATGGTCTTCAATCGATGTTATTCGATGATATCTGACAGAGTTAGATGCAAACTCACTCAAATATATGAGAAATGTTGAAATTCGACTTCAAATTAGGAAGATAGACTCTGAAAATTTTCAATTATTACAAAGTGACAGTTGACCTCAATGGGCTTCAATGGATGTTATTCGATGATATCTGACAAAGTTAGATGCAAACTCACTCAAATATATGAGAAATGTTGAAATTCTACTTCACATTAGGAAGATAGATTTTGAAAATTTTCAATTATTACAAAGTGACAGTTGACCACAATGGTCTTCAATCGATGTTATTCGATGATATCTGACAAAGTTAGATGCAAACTCACTCAAATATATGAGAAATGTTGAAATTCGACTTCAAATTAGGAAGATAGACTTTGAAAATTTTCCATATTTTCAAAGTGACAGTTGACCTCAATGGGCTTCAATGGATGTTATTCGATGATATCTGACAGAGTTAGATGCAAACTCACTCAAATATATGAGAAATGTTGAAAATCGACTACACATTAGGAAGATAGACTTTGAAAATTTTCCATATTTTCAAAGTGACAGTTGACCTCAATGGGCTTCAATGGATGTTATTCGATGATATCTGACAGAGTTAGACGCAAACTCACTCAAATATATGAGAAATGTTGAAATTCGACTTCACATTAGGAAGATAGACTTTGAAAATTTTCAATTATTACAAAGTGACAGTTGACCACAATGGTCTTCAATCGATGTTATACGATGATATGTGAAAAAGTTAGATGCAAACTCACTCAAATATATGAGAAATGTTGAAATTCGACTTCACATTAGGAAGATAGACTTTGAAAATTTTCAATTATTACAAAGTGACAGTTGACCTCAATGGTCTTCAATCGATGTTATTCGATGATATCTGACAGAGTTAGATGCAAACTCACTCAAATATATGAGAAATGTTGAAATTCGACTTCAAATTAGGAAGATAGACTCTGAAAATTTTCAATTATTACAAAGTGACAGTTGACCTCAATGGTCTTCAATCGATGTTATTCGATGATATCTGACAGAGTTAGATGCAAACTCACTCAAATATATAAGAAATGTTGAAATTCGACTTCAAATTAGGAAGATAGACTTTGAAAATTTTCCATATTTTCAAAGTGACAGTTGACCTCAATTGGCTTCAATGGATGTTATTCGATGATATCTGACAAAGTTAGATGCAAACTCACCCAAATATATGAGAAATGTTGAAATTCGACTTCACATTAGGAAGATAGACTTTGAAAATTTTCAATTATTACAAAGTGACAGTTGACCTCAATAGGCTTCAATGGATGTTATTCGATGATATCTGACAAAGTTAGATGCAAACTCACTCAAATATATGAGGAATGTTGAAATTCGACTTCAAATTAGGAAGATAGACTTTGAAAATTTTCAATTATTACAAAGTGACAGTTGACCTCAATGGTCTTCAATCGATGTTATTCGATGATATCTGACAAAGTTAGATGCAAACTCACTCAAATATATGAGAAATGTTGAAATTCGACTTCAAATTAGGAAGATAGACTTTGAAAATTTTCCATATTTTCAAAGTGACAGTTGACCTCAATGGGCTTCAATGGATGTTATTCGATGATATCTGACAAAGTTAGATGCAAACTCACTCAAATATATGAGAAATGTTGAAATTCGACTTCACATTAGGAAGATAGACTTTGAAAATTTTCCATATTTTCAAAGTGACAGTTGACCTCAATGGGCTTCAATGGATGTTATTCGATGATATCTGACAAAGTTAGATGCAAACTCACTCAGATATATGAGAAATGTTGAAATTCGACTTCACATTAGGAAGATAGACTTTGAAAATTTTCAATTATTACAAAGTGACAGTTGAACTCAATGGTCTTCAATCGATGTTATTCGATGATATCTGACAAAGTTAGATGCAAACTCACTCAAATATATGAGAAATGTTGAAATTCGACTTCAAATTAGGAAGATAGACTTTGAAAATTTTCCATATTTTCAAAGTGACAGTTGACCTCAATGGGCTCCAACGGATGTTATTCGATGATATCTGACAAAGTTAGATGCAAACTCACTCAAATATATGAGAAATGTTGAAATTCGACTTCACATTAGGAAGATAGACTTTGAAAATTCTCAATTATTACAAAGTGACAGTTGACCTCAATGGTCTTCAATCGATGTTATTCGATGATATCTGACAGAGTTAGATGCAAACTCACTCAAATATATGAGAAATGTTGAAATTCTACTTCACATTAGGAAGATAGACTTTGAAAATTTTCAATTATTACAAAGTGACAGTTGACCTCAATGGTCTTCAATCGATGTTATTCGATGATATCTGACAGAGTTAGATGCAAACTCACTCAAATATATGAGAAATGTTGAAATTCGACTTCAAATTAGGAAGATAGACTTTGAAAATTTTCAATTATTATAAAGTGACAGTTGAACTCAAAGGTCTTCAATCGATGTTATTCGATGATATCTGACAAAGTTAGATGCAAACTCACTCAAATATATGAGAAATGATGAAATTCGACTTCACATTAGGAAGATAGACTTTGAAAATTTTCAATTATTACAAAGTGACAGTTGAACTCAATGGTCTTCAATCGATGTTATTCGATGATACCTGACAGAGTTAGATGCAAACTCACTCAAATATATGAGAAATGTTGAAATTCGACTTCAAATTAGGAAGATAGACTTTGAAAATTTTCCATATTTTCAAAGTGACAGTTGACCTCAATGGTCTTCAATGGATGTTATTCGATGATATGTGAAAAAGTTAGATGCAAACTCACTCAAATATATGAGAAATGTTGAAATTCGACTTCACATTAGGAAGATAGACTTTGAAAATTTTCAATTATTACAAAGTGACAGTTGACCTCAATGGTCTTCAATCGATGTTATTCGATGATATCTGACAGAGTTAGATGCAAACTCACTCAAATATATGAGAAATGTTGAAATTCGACTTCAAATTAGGAAGATAGACTCTGAAAATTTTCAATTATTACAAAGTGACAGTTGACCTCAATGGGCTTCAATGGATGTTATTCGATGATATCTGACAAAGTTAGATGCAAACTCACTCAAATATATGAGAAATGTTGAAATTCTACTTCACATTAGGAAGATAGATTTTGAAAATTTTCAATTATTACAAAGTGACAGTTGACCACAATGGTCTTCAATCGATGTTATTCGATGATATCTGACAAAGTTAGATGCAAACTCACTCAAATATATGAGAAATGTTGAAATTCGACTTCAAATTAGGAAGATAGACTTTGAAAATTTTCCATATTTTCAAAGTGACAGTTGACCTCAATGGGCTTCAATGGATGTTATTCGATGATATCTGACAGAGTTAGATGCAAACTCACTCAAATATATGAGAAATGTTGAAAATCGACTACACATTAGGAAGATAGACTTTGAAAATTTTCCATATTTTCAAAGTGACAGTTGACCTCAATGGGCTTCAATGGATGTTATTCGATGATATCTGACAGAGTTAGACGCAAACTCACTCAAATATATGAGAAATGTTGAAATTCGACTTCACATTAGGAAGATAGACTTTGAAAATTTTCAATTATTACAAAGTGACAGTTGACCACAATGGTCTTCAATCGATGTTATACGATGATATGTGAAAAAGTTAGATGCAAACTCACTCAAATATATGAGAAATGTTGAAATTCGACTTCACATTAGGAAGATAGACTTTGAAAATTTTCAATTATTACAAAGTGACAGTTGACCTCAATGGTCTTCAATCGATGTTATTCGATGATATCTGACAGAGTTAGATGCAAACTCACTCAAATATATGAGAAATGTTGAAATTCGACTTCAAATTAGGAAGATAGACTCTGAAAATTTTCAATTATTACAAAGTGACAGTTGACCTCAATGGTCTTCAATCGATGTTATTCGATGATATCTGACAGAGTTAGATGCAAACTCACTCAAATATATAAGAAATGTTGAAATTCGACTTCAAATTAGGAAGATAGACTTTGAAAATTTTCCATATTTTCAAAGTGACAGTTGACCTCAATTGGCTTCAATGGATGTTATTCGATGATATCTGACAAAGTTAGATGCAAACTCACTCAAATATATGAGAAATGTTGAAATTCGACTTCACATTAGGAAGATAGACTTTGAAAATTTTCAATTATTACAAAGTGACAGTTGACCTCAATAGGCTTCAATGGATGTTATTCGATGATATCTGACAAAGTTAGATGCAAACTCACTCAAATATATGAGGAATGTTGAAATTCGACTTCAAATTAGGAAGATAGACTTTGAAAATTTTCAATTATTACAAAGTGACAGTTGACCTCAATGGTCTTCAATCGATGTTATTCGATGATATCTGACAAAGTTAGATGCAAACTCACTCAAATATATGAGAAATGTTGAAATTCGACTTCAAATTAGGAAGATAGACTTTGAAAATTTTCCATATTTTCAAAGTGACAGTTGACCTCAATGGGCTTCAATGGATGTTATTCGATGATATCTGACAAAGTTAGATGCAAACTCACTCAAATATATGAGAAATGTTGAAATTCGACTTCACATTAGGAAGATAGACTTTGAAAATTTTCCATATTTTCAAAGTGACAGTTGACCTCAATGGGCTTCAATGGATGTTATTCGATGATATCTGACAAAGTTAGATGCAAACTCACTCAGATATATGAGAAATGTTGAAATTCGACTTCACATTAGGAAGATAGACTTTGAAAATTTTCAATTATTACAAAGTGACAGTTGAACTCAATGGTCTTCAATCGATGTTATTCGATGATATCTGACAAAGTTAGATGCAAACTCACTCAAATATATGAGAAATGTTGAAATTCGACTTCAAATTAGGAAGATAGACTTTGAAAATTTTCCATATTTTCAAAGTGACAGTTGACCTCAATGGGCTCCAACGGATGTTATTCGATGATATCTGACAAAGTTAGATGCAAACTCACTCAAATATATGAGAAATGTTGAAATTCGACTTCACATTAGGAAGATAGACTTTGAAAATTCTCAATTATTACAAAGTGACAGTTGACCTCAATGGTCTTCAATCGATGTTATTCGATGATATCTGACAGAGTTAGATGCAAACTCACTCAAATATATGAGAAATGTTGAAATTCTACTTCACATTAGGAAGATAGACTTTGAAAATTTTCAATTATTACAAAGTGACAGTTGACCTCAATAGGCTTCAATGGATGTTATTCGATGATATCTGACAAAGTTAGATGCAAACTCACTCAAATATATGAGAAATGTTGAAATTCGACTTCACATTAGGAAGATAGACTTTGAAAATTTTCAATTATTACAAAGTGACAGTTGACCTCAATGGTCTTCAATCGATGTTATTCGATGATATCTGACAAAGTTAGATGCAAACTCACTCAGATATATGAGAAATGTTGAAATTCGACTTCAAATTAGGAAGATAGACTTTGAAAATTTTCAATTATTACAAAGTGACAGTTGACCTCAATGGTCTTCAATCGATGTTATTCGATGATATCTGGCAAAGTTAGATGCAAACTCACTCAAATATATGAGAAATGTTGAAATTCGACTTCACATTAGGAAGATAGACTTTGAAAATTTTCAATTATTACAAAGTGACAGTTGACCTCAATGGTCTTCAATCGATGTTATTCGATGATATCTGACAAAGTTAGATGCAAACTCACTCAAATATATGAGAAATGTTGAAATTCGACTTCACATTAGGAAGATAGACTTTGAAAATTTTCAATTATTACAAAGTGACAGTTGACCTCAATGGTCTTCAATCGATGTTATTCGATGATATCTGACAGAGTTAGATGCAAACTCACTCAAATATATGAGAAATGTTGAAATTCGACTTCAAATTAGGAAGATAGACTTTGAAAATTTTCCATATTTTCAAAGTGACAGTTGACCTCAATGGGCTTCAATGGATGTTATTCGATGATATCTGACAAAGTTAGATGCAAACTCACTCAAATATATGAGAAATGTTGAAATTCGACTTCACATTAGGAAGACAGACTTTGAAAATTTTCCATATTTTCAAAGTGACAGTTGACCTCAATGGGCTTCAATGGATGTTATTCGATGATATCTGACAAAGTTAGATGCAAACTCACTCAAATATATGAGAAATGTTGAAATTCGACTTCACATTAGGAAGATAGACTTTGAAAATTTTCAATTATTACAAAGTGACAGTTGACCTCAATGGTCTTCAATCGATGTTATTCGATGATATCTGACAGAGTTAGATGCAAACTCACTCAAATATATAAGAAATGTTGAAATTCGACTTCAAATTAGGAAGATAGACTTTGAAAATTTTCCATATTTTCAAAGTGACAGTTGACCTCAATTGGCTTCAATGGATGTTATTCGATGATATCTGACAAAGTTAGATGCAAACTCACTCAAATATATGAGAAATGTTGAAATTCGACTTCACATTAGGAAGATAGACTTTGAAAATTTTCAATTATTACAAAGTGACAGTTGACCTCAATGGTCTTCAATCGATGTTATTCGATGATATCTGACAGAGTTAGATGCAAACTCACTCAAATATATAAGAAATGTTGAAATTCGACTTCAAATTAGGAAGATAGACTTTGAAAATTTTCCATATTTTCAAAGTGACAGTTGACCTCAATTGGCTTCAATGGATGTTATTCGATGATATCTGACAAAGTTAGATGCAAACTCACTCAAATATATGAGAAATGTTGAAATTCGACTTCACATTGGGAAGATAGACTTTGAAAATTTTCAATTATTACAAAGTGACAGTTGAACTCAATGGTCATCAATCGATGTTATTCGATGATATCTGACAGAGTTAGATGCAAACTCACTCAAATATATGAGAAATGTTGAAATTCGACTTCACATTAGGAAGATAGACTTTGAAAATTTTCAATTATTACAAAGTGACAGTTGAACTCAATGGTCATCAATCGATGTTATTCGATGATATCTGACAGAGTTAGATGCAAACTCACTCAAATATATGAGAAATGTTGAAATTCGACTTCACATTAGGAAGATAGACTTTGAAAATTTTCAATTATTACAAAGTGACAGTTGACCTCAATGGTCTTCAATCGATGTTATTCGATGATATCTGACAGAGTTAGATGCAAACTCACTCAAATATATAAGAAATGTTGAAATTCGACTTCAAATTAGGAAGATAGACTTTGAAAATTTTCCATATTTTCAAAGTGACAGTTGACCTCAATTGGCTTCAATGGATGTTATTCGATGATATCTGACAAAGTTAGATGCAAACTCACTCAAATATATGAGAAATGTTGAAATTCGACTTCACATTAGGAAGATAGACTTTGAAAATTTTCAATTATTACAAAGTGACAGTTGACCTCAATGGTCTTCAATCGATGTTATTCGATGATATCTGACAGAGTTAGATGCAAACTCACTCAAATATATAAGAAATGTTGAAATTCGACTTCAAATTAGGAAGATAGACTTTGAAAATTTTCCATATTTTCAAAGTGACAGTTGACCTCAATTGGCTTCAATGGATGTTATTCGATGATATCTGACAAAGTTAGATGCAAACTCACTCAAATATATGAGAAATGTTGAAATTCGACTTCACATTAGGAAGATAGACTTTGAAAATTTTCAATTATTACAAAGTGACAGTTGACCTCAATGGTCTTCAATCGATGTTATTCGATGATATCTGACAGAGTTAGATGCAAACTCACTCAAATATATGAGAAATGTTGAAATTCGACTTCAAATTAGGAAGATAGACTCTGAAAATTTTCAATTATTACAAAGTGACAGTTGACCTCAATGGTCTTCAATCGATGTTATTCGATGATATCTGACAGAGTTAGATGCAAACTCACTCAAATATATAAGAAATGTTGAAATTCGACTTCAAATTAGGAAGATAGACTTTGAAAATTTTCCATATTTTCAAAGTGACAGTTGACCTCAATTGGCTTCAATGGATGTTATTCGATGATATCTGACAAAGTTAGATGCAAACTCACTCAAATATATGAGAAATGTTGAAATTCGACTTCACATTAGGAAGATAGACTTTGAAAATTTTCAATTATTACAAAGTGACAGTTGACCTCAATAGGCTTCAATGGATGTTATTCGATGATATCTGACAAAGTTAGATGCAAACTCACTCAAATATATGAGGAATGTTGAAATTCGACTTCAAATTAGGAAGATAGACTTTGAAAATTTTCAATTATTACAAAGTGACAGTTGACCTCAATGGTCTTCAATCGATGTTATTCGATGATATCTGACAAAGTTAGATGCAAACTCACTCAAATATATGAGAAATGTTGAAATTCGACTTCAAATTAGGAAGATAGACTTTGAAAATTTTCCATATTTTCAAAGTGACAGTTGACCTCAATGGGCTTCAATGGATGTTATTCGATGATATCTGACAAAGTTAGATGCAAACTCACTCAAATATATGAGAAATGTTGAAATTCGACTTCACATTAGGAAGATAGACTTTGAAAATTTTCCATATTTTCAAAGTGACAGTTGACCTCAATGGGCTTCAATGGATGTTATTCGATGATATCTGACAAAGTTAGATGCAAACTCACTCAGATATATGAGAAATGTTGAAATTCGACTTCACATTAGGAAGATAGACTTTGAAAATTTTCAATTATTACAAAGTGACAGTTGAACTCAATGGTCTTCAATCGATGTTATTCGATGATATCTGACAAAGTTAGATGCAAACTCACTCAAATATATGAGAAATGTTGAAATTCGACTTCAAATTAGGAAGATAGACTTTGAAAATTTTCCATATTTTCAAAGTGACAGTTGACCTCAATGGGCTCCAACGGATGTTATTCGATGATATCTGACAAAGTTAGATGCAAACTCACTCAAATATATGAGAAATGTTGAAATTCGACTTCACATTAGGAAGATAGACTTTGAAAATTCTCAATTATTACAAAGTGACAGTTGACCTCAATGGTCTTCAATCGATGTTATTCGATGATATCTGACAGAGTTAGATGCAAACTCACTCAAATATATGAGAAATGTTGAAATTCTACTTCACATTAGGAAGATAGACTTTGAAAATTTTCAATTATTACAAAGTGACAGTTGACCTCAATAGGCTTCAATGGATGTTATTCGATGATATCTGACAAAGTTAGATGCAAACTCACTCAAATATATGAGAAATGTTGAAATTCGACTTCACATTAGGAAGATAGACTTTGAAAATTTTCAATTATTACAAAGTGACAGTTGACCTCAATGGTCTTCAATCGATGTTATTCGATGATATCTGACAAAGTTAGATGCAAACTCACTCAGATATATGAGAAATGTTGAAATTCGACTTCAAATTAGGAAGATAGACTTTGAAAATTTTCAATTATTACAAAGTGACAGTTGACCTCAATGGTCTTCAATCGATGTTATTCGATGATATCTGGCAAAGTTAGATGCAAACTCACTCAAATATATGAGAAATGTTGAAATTCGACTTCACATTAGGAAGATAGACTTTGAAAATTTTCAATTATTACAAAGTGACAGTTGACCTCAATGGTCTTCAATCGATGTTATTCGATGATATCTGACAAAGTTAGATGCAAACTCACTCAAATATATGAGAAATGTTGAAATTCGACTTCACATTAGGAAGATAGACTTTGAAAATTTTCAATTATTACAAAGTGACAGTTGACCTCAATGGTCTTCAATCGATGTTATTCGATGATATCTGACAGAGTTAGATGCAAACTCACTCAAATATATGAGAAATGTTGAAATTCGACTTCAAATTAGGAAGATAGACTTTGAAAATTTTCCATATTTTCAAAGTGACAGTTGACCTCAATGGGCTTCAATGGATGTTATTCGATGATATCTGACAAAGTTAGATGCAAACTCACTCAAATATATGAGAAATGTTGAAATTCGACTTCACATTAGGAAGACAGACTTTGAAAATTTTCCATATTTTCAAAGTGACAGTTGACCTCAATGGGCTTCAATGGATGTTATTCGATGATATCTGACAAAGTTAGATGCAAACTCACTCAAATATATGAGAAATGTTGAAATTCGACTTCACATTGGGAAGATAGACTTTGAAAATTTTCAATTATTACAAAGTGACAGTTGAACTCAATGGTCATCAATCGATGTTATTCGATGATATCTGACAGAGTTAGATGAAAACTCACTCAAATATATGAGAAATGTTGAAATTCGACTTCACATTAGGAAGATAGACTTTGAAAATTTTCAATTATTACAAAGTGACAGTTGAACTCAATGGTCATCAATCGATGTTATTCGATGATATCTGACAGAGTTAGATGCAAACTCACTCAAATATATGAGAAATGTTGAAATTCGACTTCACATTAGGAAGATAGACTTTGAAAATTTTCAATTATTACAAAGTGACAGTTGACCTCAATGGTCTTCAATCGATGTTATTCGATGATATCTGACAGAGTTAGATGCAAACTCACTCAAATATATAAGAAATGTTGAAATTCGACTTCAAATTAGGAAGATAGACTTCGAAAATTTTCCATATTTACAGTGACAGTTGACCTCAATGGGCTTCAATGGATGTTATTCGATGATATTTGACAAAGTTAGATGCAAACTCACTCAAATATATGAGAAATGTTGAAATTCGACTTCACATTAGGAAGATAGACTTTGAAAATTTTCAATTATTACAAAGTGACAGTTGACCTCAATAGGCTTCAATGGATGTTATTCGATGATATCTGACAAAGTTAGATGCAAACTCACTCAAATATATGAGGAATGTTGAAATTCGACTTCAAATTAGGAAGATAGACTTTGAAAATTTTCAATTATTACAAAGTGACAGTTGACCTCAATGGTCTTCAATCGATGTTATTCGATGATATCTGACAGAATTAGATGCAAACTCACTCAAATATATGAGAAATGTTGAAATTCGACTTCAAATTAGGAAGATAGACTTTGAAAATTTTCCATATTTACAAAGTGACAGTTGACCTCAATGGGCTTCAATGGATGTTATTCGATGATATCTGACAAAGTTAGATGCAAACTCACTCAAATATATGAGAAATGTTGAAGTTCTACTTCACATTAGGAAGATAGATTTTGAAAATTTTCAATTATTACAAAGTGACAGTTGACCACAATGGTCTTCAATCGATGTTATTCGATGATATCTGACAAAGTTATATGCAAACTCACTCAAATATATGAGAAATGTTGAAATTCGACTTCAAATTAGGAAGATAGACTTTGAAAATTTTCCATATTTTCAAAGTGACAGTTGACCTCAATGGTCTTCAATGGATGTTATTCGATGATATCTGACAAAGTTAGATGCAAACTCACTCAAATATATGAGAAATGTTGAAATTCGACTTCACATTAGGAAGATAGACTTTGAAAATTTTCAATTATTACAAAGTGACAGTTGACCTCAATGGTCTTCAATCGATGTTATTCGATGATATCTGACAGAGTTAGATGCAAACTCACTCAAATATATGAGAAATGTTGAAATTCGACTTCAAATTAGGAAGATAGACTCTGAAAATTTTCAATTATTACAAAGTGACAGTTGACCTCAATGGGCTTCAATGGATGTTATTCGATGATATCTGACAAAGTTAGACGCAAACTCACTCAAATATATGAGAAATGTTGAAATTCTACTTCACATTAGGAAGATAGACTTTGAAAATTTTCAATTATTACAAAGTGACAGTTGACCACAATGGTCTTCAATCGATGTTATACGATGATATGTGAAAAAGTTAGATGCAAACTCACTCAAATATATGAGAAATATTGAAATTCGACTTCACATTAGGAAGATAGACTCTGAAAATTTTCAATTATTACAAAGTGACAGTTGACCTCAATGGGCTTCAATGGATGTTATTCGATGATATCTGACAAAGTTAGATGCAAACTCACTCAAATATATGAGAAATGTTGAAATTCGACTTCAAATTAGGAAGATAGACTTTGAAAATTTTCCATATTTTCAAAGTGACAGTTGACCTCAATGGGCTTCAATGGATGTTATTCGATGATATGTGAAAAAGTTAGATGCAAACTCACTCAAATATATGAGAAATATTGAAATTCGACTTCACATTAGGAAGATAGACTCTGAAAATTTTCAATTATTACAAAGTGACAGTTGACCTCAATGGGCTTCAATGGATGTTATTCGATGATATCTGACAAAGTTAGATGCAAACTCACTCAAATATATGAGAAATGTTGAAATTCGACTTCAAATTAGGAAGATAGATTTTGAAAATTTTCAATTATTACAAAGTGACAGTTGACCACAATGGTCTTCAATCGATGTTATACGATGATATGTGAAAAAGCTAGATGCAAACTCACTCAAATATATGAGAAATATTGAAATTCGACTTCACATTAGGAAGATAGACTCTGAAAATTTTCAATTATTACAAAGTGACAGTTGACCTCAATGGGCTTCAATGGATGTTATTCGATGATATCTGACAAAGTTAGATGCAAACTCACTCAAATATATGAGAAATGTTGAAATTCGACTTCAAATTAGGAAGATAGATTTTGAAAATTTTCAATTATTACAAAGTGACAGTTGACCACAATGGTCTTCAATCGATGTTATTCGATGATATCTGACAAAGTTATATGCAAACTCACTCAAATATATGAGAAATGTTGAAATTCGACTTCAAATTAGGAAGATAGACTTTGAAAATTTTCCATATTTTCAAAGTGACAGTTGACCTCAATGGGCTTCAATGGATGTTATTCGATGATATCTGACAGAGTTAGATGCAAACTCACTCAAATATATGAGAAATGTTGAAATTCGACTTCACATTAGGAAGATAGACTTTGAAAATTTTCAATTATTACAAAGTGACAGTTGACCTCAATGGTCTTCAATCGATGTTATTCGATGATATCTGACAGAGTTAGATGCAAACTCACTCAAATATATGAGAAATGTTGAAATTCGACTTCAAATTAGGAAGATAGACTTTGAAAATTTTCAATTATTATAAAGTGACAGTTGAACTCAAAGGTCTTCAATCGATGTTATTCGATGATATCTGACAAAGTTAGATGCAAACTCACTCAAATATATGAGAAATGATGAAATTCGACTTCACATTAGGAAGATAGACTTTGAAAATTTTCAATTATTACAAAGTGACAGTTGAACTCAATGGTCTTCAATCGATGTTATTCGATGATACCTGACAGAGTTAGATGCAAACTCACTCAAATATATGAGAAATGTTGAAATTCGACTTCAAATTAGGAAGATAGACTTTGAAAATTTTCCATATTTTCAAAGTGACAGTTGACCTCAATGGTCTTCAATGGATGTTATTCGATGATATGTGAAAAAGTTAGATGCAAACTCACTCAAATATATGAGAAATGTTGAAATTCGACTTCACATTAGGAAGATAGACTTTGAAAATTTTCAATTATTACAAAGTGACAGTTGACCTCAATGGTCTTCAATCGATGTTATTCGATGATATCTGACAGAGTTAGATGCAAACTCACTCAAATATATGAGAAATGTTGAAATTCGACTTCAAATTAGGAAGATAGACTCTGAAAATTTTCAATTATTACAAAGTGACAGTTGACCTCAATGGGCTTCAATGGATGTTATTCGATGATATCTGACAAAGTTAGATGCAAACTCACTCAAATATATGAGAAATGTTGAAATTCTACTTCACATTAGGAAGATAGATTTTGAAAATTTTCAATTATTACAAAGTGACAGTTGACCACAATGGTCTTCAATCGATGTTATTCGATGATATCTGACAAAGTTAGATGCAAACTCACTCAAATATATGAGAAATGTTGAAATTCGACTTCAAATTAGGAAGATAGACTTTGAAAATTTTCCATATTTTCAAAGTGACAGTTGACCTCAATGGGCTTCAATGGATGTTATTCGATGATATCTGACAGAGTTAGATGCAAACTCACTCAAATATATGAGAAATGTTGAAAATCGACTACACATTAGGAAGATAGACTTTGAAAATTTTCCATATTTTCAAAGTGACAGTTGACCTCAATGGGCTTCAATGGATGTTATTCGATGATATCTGACAGAGTTAGACGCAAACTCACTCAAATATATGAGAAATGTTGAAATTCGACTTCACATTAGGAAGATAGACTTTGAAAATTTTCAATTATTACAAAGTGACAGTTGACCTCAATGGTCTTCAATCGATGTTATTCGATGATATCTGACAGAGTTAGATGCAAACTCACTCAAATATATGAGAAATGTTGAAATTCGACTTCAAATTAGGAAGATAGACTCTGAAAATTTTCAATTATTACAAAGTGACAGTTGACCTCAATGGTCTTCAATCGATGTTATTCGATGATATCTGACAGAGTTAGATGCAAACTCACTCAAATATATAAGAAATGTTGAAATTCGACTACAAATTAGGAAGATAGACTTTGAAAATTTTCCATATTTTCAAAGTGACAGTTGACCTCAATTGGCTTCAATGGATGTTATTCGATGATATCTGACAAAGTTAGATGCAAACTCACTCAAATATATGAGAAATGTTGAAATTCGACTTCACATTAGGAAGATAGACTTTGAAAATTTTCAATTATTACAAAGTGACAGTTGACCTCAATAGGCTTCAATGGATGTTATTCGATGATATCTGACAAAGTTAGATGCAAACTCACTCAAATATATGAGGAATGTTGAAATTCGACTTCAAATTAGGAAGATAGACTTTGAAAATTTTCAATTATTACAAAGTGACAGTTGACCTCAATGGTCTTCAATCGATGTTATTCGATGATATCTGACAAAGTTAGATGCAAACTCACTCAAATATATGAGAAATGTTGAAATTCGACTTCAAATTAGGAAGATAGACTTTGAAAATTTTCCATATTTTCAAAGTGACAGTTGACCTCAATGGGCTTCAATGGATGTTATTCGATGATATCTGACAAAGTTAGATGCAAACTCACTCAAATATATGAGAAATGTTGAAATTCGACTTCACATTAGGAAGATAGACTTTGAAAATTTTCCATATTTTCAAAGTGACAGTTGACCTCAATGGGCTTCAATGGATGTTATTCGATGATATCTGACAAAGTTAGATGCAAACTCACTCAGATATATGAGAAATGTTGAAATTCGACTTCACATTAGGAAGATAGACTTTGAAAATTTTCAATTATTACAAAGTGACAGTTGAACTCAATGGTCTTCAATCGATGTTATTCGATGATATCTGACAAAGTTAGATGCAAACTCACTCAAATATATGAGAAATGTTGAAATTCGACTTCAAATTAGGAAGATAGACTTTGAAAATTTTCCATATTTTCAAAGTGACAGTTGACCTCAATGGGCTCCAACGGATGTTATTCGATGATATCTGACAAAGTTAGATGCAAACTCACTCAAATATATGAGAAATGTTGAAATTCGACTTCACATTAGGAAGATAGACTTTGAAAATTCTCAATTATTACAAAGTGACAGTTGACCTCAATGGTCTTCAATCGATGTTATTCGATGATATCTGACAGAGTTAGATGCAAACTCACTCAAATATATGAGAAATGTTGAAATTCTACTTCACATTAGGAAGATAGACTTTGAAAATTTTCAATTATTACAAAGTGACAGTTGACCTCAATAGGCTTCAATGGATGTTATTCGATGATATCTGACAAAGTTAGATGCAAACTCACTCAAATATATGAGAAATGTTGAAATTCGACTTCAAATTAGGAAGATAGACTTTGAAAATTTTCAATTATTACAAAGTGACAGTTGACCTCAATGGTCTTCAATCGATGTTATTCGATGATATCTGGCAAAGTTAGATGCAAACTCACTCAAATATATGAGAAATGTTGAAATTCGACTTCACATTAGGAAGATAGACTTTGAAAATTTTCAATTATTACAAAGTGACAGTTGACCTCAATGGTCTTCAATCGATGTTATTCGATGATATCTGACAAAGTTAGATGCAAACTCACTCAAATATATGAGAAATGTTGAAATTCGACTTCACATTAGGAAGATAGACTTTGAAAATTTTCAATTATTACAAAGTGACAGTTGACCTCAATGGTCTTCAATCGATGTTATTCGATGATATCTGACAGAGTTAGATGCAAACTCACTCAAATATATGAGAAATGTTGAAATTCGACTTCAAATTAGGAAGATAGACTTTGAAAATTTTCCATATTTTCAAAGTGACAGTTGACCTCAATGGGCTTCAATGGATGTTATTCGATGATATCTGACAAAGTTAGATGCAAACTCACTCAAATATATGAGAAATGTTGAAATTCGACTTCACATTAGGAAGATAGACTTTGAAAATTTTCAATTATTACAAAGTGACAGTTGACCTCAATGGTCTTCAATCGATGTTATTCGATGATATCTGAGAGAGTTATATGCAAACTCACTCAAATATATGAGAAATGTTGAAATTCGACTTCAAATTAGGAAGATAGACTTTAAAAATTTTCCATATTTACAGTGACAGTTGACCTCAATGGGCTTCAATGGATGTTATTCGATGATATCTGACAAAGTTAGATGCAAACTCACTCAAATATATGAGAAATGTTGAAATTCGACTTCACATTAGGAAGACAGACTTTGAAAATTTTCCATATTTTCAAAGTGACAGTTGACCTCAATGGGCTTCAATGGATGTTATTCGATGATATCTGACAAAGTTAGATGCAAACTCACTCAAATATATGAGAAATGTTGAAATTCGACTTCACATTAGGAAGATAGACTTTGAAAATTTTCAATTATTACAAAGTGACAGTTGACCTCAATGGTCTTCAATCGATGTTATTCGATGATATCTGACAGAGTTAGATGCAAACTCACTCAAATATATAAGAAATGTTGAAATTCGACTTCAAATTAGGAAGATAGACTTTGAAAATTTTCCATATTTTCAAAGTGACAGTTGACCTCAATTGGCTTCAATGGATGTTATTCGATGATATCTGACAAAGTTAGATGCAAACTCACTCAAATATATGAGAAATGTTGAAATTCGACTTCACATTAGGAAGATAGACTTTGAAAATTTTCAATTATTACAAAGTGACAGTTGACCTCAATGGTCTTCAATCGATGTTATTCGATGATATCTGACAGAGTTAGATGCAAACTCACTCAAATATATAAGAAATGTTGAAATTCGACTTCAAATTAGGAAGATAGACTTTGAAAATTTTCCATATTTTCAAAGTGACAGTTGACCTCAATTGGCTTCAATGGATGTTATTCGATGATATCTGACAAAGTTAGATGCAAACTCACTCAAATATATGAGAAATGTTGAAATTCGACTTCACATTAGGAAGATAGACTTTGAAAATTTTCAATTATTACAAAGTGACAGTTGAACTCAATGGTCATCAATCGATGTTATTCGATGATATCTGACAGAGTTAGATGCAAACTCACTCAAATATATGAGAAATGTTGAAATTCGACTTCACATTAGGAAGATAGACTTTGAAAATTTTCAATTATTACAAAGTGACAGTTGAACTCAATGGTCATCAATCGATGTTATTCGATGATATCTGACAGAGTTAGATGCAAACTCACTCAAATATATGAGAAATGTTGAAATTCGACTTCACATTAGGAAGATAGACTTTGAAAATTTTCAATTATTACAAAGTGACAGTTGACCTCAATGGTCTTCAATCGATGTTATTCGATGATATCTGACAGAGTTAGATGCAAACTCACTCAAATATATAAGAAATGTTGAAATTCGACTTCAAATTAGGAAGATAGACTTCGAAAATTTTCCATATTTACAGTGACAGTTGACCTCAATGGGCTTCAATGGATGTTATTCGATGATATTTGACAAAGTTAGATGCAAACTCACTCAAATATATGAGAAATGTTGAAATTCGACTTCACATTAGGAAGATAGACTTTGAAAATTTTCAATTATTACAAAGTGACAGTTGACCTCAATAGGCTTCAATGGATGTTATTCGATGATATCTGACAAAGTTAGATGCAAACTCACTCAAATATATGAGGAATGTTGAAATTCGACTTCAAATTAGGAAGATAGACTTTGAAAATTTTCAATTATTACAAAGTGACAGTTGACCTCAATGGTCTTCAATCGATGTTATTCGATGATATCTGACAGAGTTAGATGCAAACTCACTCAAATATATAAGAAATGTTGAAATTCGACTTCAAATTAGGAAGATAGACTTTGAAAATTTTCCATATTTTCAAAGTGACAGTTGACCTCAATTGGCTTCAATGGATGTTATTCGATGATATCTGACAAAGTTAGATGCAAACTCACTCAAATATATGAGAAATGTTGAAATTCGACTTCACATTAGGAAGATAGACTTTGAAAATTTTCAATTATTACAAAGTGACAGTTGACCTCAATGGTCTTCAATCGATGTTATTCGATGATATCTGACAGAGTTAGATGCAAACTCACTCAAATATATAAGAAATGTTGAAATTCGACTTCAAATTAGGAAGATAGACTTTGAAAATTTTCCATATTTTCAAAGTGACAGTTGACCTCAATTGGCTTCAATGGATGTTATTCGATGATATCTGACAAAGTTAGATGCAAACTCACTCAAATATATGAGAAATGTTGAAATTCGACTTCACATTAGGAAGATAGACTTTGAAAATTTTCAATTATTACAAAGTGACAGTTGAACTCAATGGTCATCAATCGATGTTATTCGATGATATCTGACAGAGTTAGATGCAAACTCACTCAAATATATGAGAAATGTTGAAATTCGACTTCACATTAGGAAGATAGACTTTGAAAATTTTCAATTATTACAAAGTGACAGTTGAACTCAATGGTCATCAATCGATGTTATTCGATGATATCTGACAGAGTTAGATGCAAACTCACTCAAATATATGAGAAATGTTGAAATTCGACTTCACATTAGGAAGATAGACTTTGAAAATTTTCAATTATTACAAAGTGACAGTTGACCTCAATGGTCTTCAATCGATGTTATTCGATGATATCTGACAGAGTTAGATGCAAACTCACTCAAATATATAAGAAATGTTGAAATTCGACTTCAAATTAGGAAGATAGACTTCGAAAATTTTCCATATTTACAGTGACAGTTGACCTCAATGGGCTTCAATGGATGTTATTCGATGATATTTGACAAAGTTAGATGCAAACTCACTCAAATATATGAGAAATGTTGAAATTCGACTTCACATTAGGAAGATAGACTTTGAAAATTTTCAATTATTACAAAGTGACAGTTGACCTCAATAGGCTTCAATGGATGTTATTCGATGATATCTGACAAAGTTAGATGCAAACTCACTCAAATATATGAGGAATGTTGAAATTCGACTTCAAATTAGGAAGATAGACTTTGAAAATTTTCAATTATTACAAAGTGACAGTTGACCTCAATGGTCTTCAATCGATGTTATTCGATGATATCTGACAAAGTTAGATGCAAACTCACTCAAATATATGAGAAATGTTGAAATTCGACTTCAAATTAGGAAGATACACTTCGAAAATTTTCCATATTTACAGTGACAGTTGACCTCAATGGGCTTCAATGGATGTTATTCGATGATATTTGACAAAGTTAGATGCAAACTCACTCAAATATATGAGAAATGTTGAAGTTCGACTTCACATTAAGAAGATAGACTTTGAAAATTTTCAATTATTACAAAGTGACAGTTGACCTCAATGGGCTTCAATGGATGTTATTCGATGATATCTGACAAAGTTAGATGCGAACTCACTCAAATATATGAGAAATGTTGAAATTCCACTTCACATTAGGAAGATAGACTTTGAAAATTTTCAATTATTACAAAGTGACAGTTGAACTCAATGGGCTTCAATGGATGTTATTCGATGATATCTGACAAAGTTAGATGCAAACTCACACAAATATATGAGAAATGTAGAAATTCGACTTCACATTAGGAAGATAGACTTTGAAAATTTTCAATTATTACAAAGTGACAGTTGAACTCAATGGTCTTCAATCGATGTTATTCGATGATATCTGACAAAGTTAGATGCAAACTCACTCAAATATATGAGAAATGTTGAAATTCGACTTCACATTAGGAAGATAGACTTTGAAAATTTTCAATTATTACAAAGTGACAGTTGAACTCAATGGTCTTCAATCGATGTTATTCGATGATATCTGACAGAGTTAGATGCAAACTCACTCAAATATATGAGAAATGTTGAAATTCGACTTCAAATTAGGAAGATAGACTTTGAAAATTTTCAATTATTACAAAGTGACAGTTGACCTCAATGGTCTTCAATCGATGTTATTCGATGATATCTGACAGAGTTAGATGCAAACTCACTCAAAGATATGAGAAATGTTGAAATTCGACATCAAATTAGGAAGATAGACTTTGAAAATTTTCCATATTTACAAAGTGACAGTTGACCTCAATGGGCTTCAATGGATGTTATTCGATGATATCTGACAAAGTTAGATGCAAACTCACTCAAATATATGAGAAATGTTGAAATTCGACTTCAAATTAGGAAGATAGACTTTGAAAATTTTCCATATTTTCAAAGTGACAGTTGACCTCAATTGGCTTCAATGGATGTTATTCGATGATATCTGACAAAGTTAGATGCAAACTCACTCAAATATATGAGAAATGTTGAAATTCGACTTCACATTAGGAAGATAGACTTTGAAAATTTTTCATATTTTCAAAGTGACAGTTGACCTCAATGGGCTTCAATGGATGTTATTCGATGATATCTGACAAAGTTAGATGCAAACTCACTCAAATATATGAGAAATGTTTAAGTTCGACTTCACATTAAGAAGATAGACTTTGAAATTTTCAATTATTACAAAGTGACAGTTTACCTCAATGGGCTTCAATGGATGTTATTCGATGATATCTGACAAAGTTAGATGCAAACTCACTCAAATATATGAGAAATGTTGAAATTCGACTTCACATTAGGAAGATAGACTTTGAAAATTTTCAATTATTACAAAGTGACAGTTGAACTCAATGATCTTCAATCGATGTTATTCGATGATATCTGACAAAGTTAGATGCAAACTCACTCAAATATATGAGAAATGTTGAAATTCGACTCCACATTAGGAAGATAGACTTTGAAAATTTTCAATTATTACAAAGTGACAGTTGAACTCAATGGTCTTCAATCGATGGTATTCGATGATATCTGACAGAGTTAGATGCAAACTCACTCAAATATATGAGAAATGTTGAAGTTCGACTTCACATTAGGAAGATAGACTTTGAAAATTTTCAATTATTACAAAGTGACAGTTGACCACAATGGTCTTCAATCGATGTTATTCGCTGATATCTGACAAAGTTAGATGCAAACTCACTCAAATATATGAGAAATGTTGAAATTCGACTTCAAATTAGGAAGATAGACTTTGAAAATTTTCAATTATTACAAAGTGACAGTTGACCTCAATGGTCTTCAATCGATGTTATTCGATGATATCTGACAAAGTTAGATGCAAACTCACTCAAATATATGAGAAATGTTGAAATTCGACTTCAAATTAGGAAGATAGACTTTGAAAATTTTCAATTATTACAAAGTGACAGTTGACCTCAATGGTCTTCAATCGATGTTATTCGATGATATCTGACAAAGTTAGATGCAAACTCACTCAAATATATGAGAAATGTTGAAATTCGACTTCAAATTAGGAAGATAGACTTTGAAAATTTTCCATATTTTCAAAGTGACAGTTGACCTCAATGGGCTTCAATGGATGTTATTCGATGATATCTGACAAAGTTAGAAGCAAACTCACTCAAATATATGAGAAATGTTGAAATTCGACTTCACATTAGGAAGATAGACTTTGAAAATTTTCCATATTTTCAAAGTGACAGTTGACCTCAATGGGCTTCAATGGATGTTATTCGATGATATCTGACAAAGTTAGATGCAAACTCACTCAAATATATGAGAAATGTTGAAGTTCGACTTCACATTAAGAAGATAGACTTTGAAAATTTTCAATTATTACAAAGTGACAGTTGACCTCAATGGGCTTCAATGGATGTTATTCGATGATATCTGACAAAGTTAGATGCAAACTCACTCAAATATATGAGAAATGTTGAAATTCGACTTCACATTAGGAAGATAGACTTTGAAAATTTTCAATTATTACAAAGTGACAGTTGAACTCAATGGTCTTCAATCGATGTTATTCGATGATATCTGACAAAGTTAGATGCAAACTCACTCAAATATATGAGAAATGTTGAAATTCGACTCCACATTAGGAAGATAGACTTTGAAAATTTTCAATTATTACAAAGTGACAGTTGAACTCAATGGTCTTCAATCGATGTTATTCGCTGATATCTGACAAAGTTAGCTGCAAACTCACTCAAATATATGAGAAATGTTGAAATTCGACTTCAAATTAGGAAGATAGACTTTGAAAATTTTCCATATTTACAAAGTGACAGTTGACCTCAATGGGCTTCAATGGATGTTATTCGATGATATCTGACAAAGTTAGATGCAAACTCACTCAAATTTATGAGAAATGTTGAAATTCGACTTCAAATTAGGAAGATAGACTTTGAAAATTTTCCATATTTTCAAAGTGACAGTTGACCTCAATGGGCTTCAATGGATGTTATTCGATGATATCTGACAAAGTTAGATGCAAACACACTCAAATATATGAGAAATGTTGAAATTCGACTTCAAATTAGGAAGATAGACTATGAAAATTTTCCATATTTTCAAAGTGACAGTTGACCTCAATGGGCTTCAATGGATGTTATTCGATGATATCTGACAAAGTTGGATGCAAACTCACTCAAATATATGAGATATGTTGAAATTCGACTTCACATTAGGAAGATAGACTTTGAAAATTTTTCATATTTTCAAAGTGACAGTTGACCTCGATGGGCTTCAATGGATGTTATTCGATGATATCTGACAAAGTTAGATGCAAACTCACTCAAATATATGAGAAATGTTGAAATTCGACTTCACATTAGGAAGATAGACTTTGAAAATTTTCAATTATTACAAAGTGACAGTTGAACTCAATGGTCTTCAATCGATGTTATTCGATGATATCTGACAAATTTAGATGCAAACTCACTCAAATATATGAGAAATGTTGAAATTCGACTTCAAATTAGGAAGATAGACTTTGAAAATTTTCCATATTTTCAAAGTGACAGTTGACCTCAATGGGCTCCAACGGATGTTATTCGATGATATCTGACAAAGTTAGATGCAAACTCACTCAAATATATGAGAAATGTTGAAATTCGACTTCACATTAGGAAGATAGACTTTGAAAATTCTCAATTATTACAAAGTGACAGTTGACCTCAATGGTCTTCAATCGATGTTATTCGATGATATCTGACAGAGTTAGATGCAAACTCACTCAAATATATGAGAAATGTTGAAATTCGACTTCACATTAGGAAGATAGACTTTGAAAATTTTCAATTATTAGAAAGTGACAGTTGACCTCAATAGGCTTCAATCGATGTTAGTCGATGATATCTGACAAAGTTAGATGCAAACTCACTCAAATATATGAGAAATGTTGAAATTCGACTTCACATTAGGAAGATAGACTTTGAATATTTTCAATTATTACAAAGTGACAGTTGACCTCAATGGGCTTCAATGGATGTTATTCGATGATATCTGACAAAGTTAGATGCAAACTCCCTCAAATATATGAGTAATGTTGAAGATCAACTTCACATTAAGAAGATAGACTTTGAAAATTTTTAATTATTACAAAGTGACAGTTGACCTCAATGGGCTTCAATGGATGTTATTCGATGATATCTGACAAAGTTAGATGCAAACTCACTCAAATATATGAGAAATGTTGAAATTCGACTTCACATTAGGAAGATAGACTTTGAAAATTTTCAATTATTACAAAGTGACAGTTGAACTCAATGGTCTTCAATCGATGTTATTCGATGATATCTGACAAAGTTAGATGCAAACTCACTCAAATATATGAGAAATGTTGAAATTCGACTTCACATTAGGAAGATAGACTTTGAAAATTTTCAATTATTACAAAGTGACAGTTGACCTCAATGGTCTTCAATCGATGTTATTCGATGATATCTGACAAAGTTAGATGCAAACCCACTCAAATATATGAGAAATGTTGAAATTCGACTTCAAATTAGGAAGATAGACTTTGAAAATTTTCAATTATTACAAAGTGACAGTTGAACTCAATGGTCTTCAATCGATGTTATTCGATGATATCTGACAAAGTTAGATGCAAACTCACTCAAATATATGAGAAATGTTGAAATTCGACTCCACATTAGGAAGATAGACTTTGAAAATTTTCAATTATTACAAAGTGACAGTTGAACTCAATGGTCTTCAATCGATGGTATTCGATGATATCTGACAGAGTTAGATGCAAACTCACTCAAATATATGAGAAATGTTGAAGTTCGACTTCACATTAGGAAGATAGACTTTGAAAATTTTCAATTATTACAAAGTGACAGTTGACCACAATGGTCTTCAATCGATGTTATTCGCTGATATCTGACAAAGTTAGATGCAAACTCACTCAAATATATGAGAAATGTTGAAATTCGACTTCAAATTAGGAAGATAGACTTTGAAAATTTTCAATTATTACAAAGTGACAGTTGACCTCAATGGTCTTCAATCGATGTTATTCGATGATATCTGACAAAGTTAGATGCAAACTCACTCAAATATATGAGAAATGTTGAAATTCGACTTCAAATTAGGAAGATAGACTTTGAAAATTTTCAATTATTACGAAGTGACAGTTGACCTCAATGGTCTTCAATCGATGTTATTCGATGATATCTGACAAAGTTAGATGCAAACTCACTCAAATATATGAGAAATGTTGAAATTCGACTTCAAATTAGGAAGATAGACTTTGAAAATTTTCCATATTTTCAAAGTGACAGTTGACCTCAATGGGCTTCAATGGATGTTATTCGATGATATCTGACAAAGTTAGATGCAAACTCACTCAAATATATGAGAAATGTTGAAATTCGACTTCACATTAGGAAGATAGACTTTGAAAATTTTCCATATTTTCAAAGTGACAGTTGACCTCAATGGGCTTCAATGGATGTTATTCGATGATATCTGACAAAGTTAGATGCAAACTCACTCAAATATATGAGAAATGTTGAAGTTCGACTTCACATTAAGAAGATAGACTTTGAAAATTTTCAATTATTACAAAGTGACAGTTGACCTCAATGGGCTTCAATGGATGTTATTCGATGATATCTGACAAAGTTAGATGCAAACTCACTCAAATATATGAGAAATGTTGAAATTCGACTTCACATTAGGAAGATAGACTTTGAAAATTTTCAATTATTACAAAGTGACAGTTGAACTCAATGGTCTTCAATCGATGTTATTCGATGATATCTGACAAAGTTAGATGCAAACTCACTCAAATATATGAGAAATGTTGAAATTCGACTCCACATTAGGAAGATAGACTTTGAAAATTTTCAATTATTACAAAGTGACAGTTGAACTCAATGGTCTTCAATCGATGTTATTCGCTGATATCTGACAAAGTTAGATGCAAACTCACTCAAATATATGAGAAATGTTGAAATTCGACTTCAAATTAGGAAGATAGACTTTGAAAATTTTCCATATTTACAAAGTGACAGTTGACCTCAATGGGCTTCAATGGATGTTATTCGATGATATCTGACAAAGTTAGATGCAAACTCACTCAAATATATGAGAAATGTTGAAATTCGACTTCAAATTAGGAAGATAGACTTTGAAAATTTTCCATATTTTCAAAGTGACAGTTGACCTCAATGGGCTTCAATGGATGTTATTCGATGATATCTGACAAAGTTAGATGCAAACACACTCAAATATATGAGAAATGTTGAAATTCGACTTCAAATTAGGAAGATAGACTTTGAAAATTTTCCATATTTTCAAAGTGACAGTTGACCTCAATGGGCTTCAATGGATGTTATTCGATGATATCTGACAAAGTTAGATGCAAACTCACTCAAATATATGAGATATGTTGAAATTCGACTTCACATTAGGAAGATAGACTTTGAAAATTTTTCATATTTTCAAAGTGACAGTTGACCTCGATGGGCTTCAATGGATGTTATTCGATGATATCTGACAAAGTTAGATGCAAACTCACTCAAATATATGAGAAATGTTGAAATTCGACTTCACATTAGGAAGATAGACTTTGAAAATTTTCAATTATTACAAAGTGACAGTTGAACTCAATGGTCTTCAATCGATGTTATTCGATGATATCTGACAAATTTAGATGCAAACTCACTCAAATATATGAGAAATGTTGAAATTCGACTTCAAATTAGGAAGATAGACTTTGAAAATTTTCCATATTTTCAAAGTGACAGTTGACCTCAATGGGCTCCAACGGATGTTATTCGATGATATCTGACAAAGTTAGATGCAAACTCACTCAAATATATGAGAAATGTTGAAATTCGACTTCACATTAGGAAGATAGACTTTGAAAATTCTCAATTATTACAAAGTGACAGTTGACCTCAATGGTCTTCAATCGATGTTATTCGATGATATCTGACAGAGTTAGATGCAAACTCACTCAAATATATGAGAAATGTTGAAATTCGACTTCACATTAGGAAGATAGACTTTGAAAATTTTCAATTATTAGAAAGTGACAGTTGACCTCAATAGGCTTCAATCGATGTTAGTCGATGATATCTGACAAAGTTAGATGCAAACTCACTCAAATATATGAGAAATGTTGAAATTCGACTTCACATTAGGAAGATAGACTTTGAATATTTTCAATTATTACAAAGTGACAGTTGACCTCAATGGGCTTCAATGGATGTTATTCGATGATATCTGACAAAGTTAGATGCAAACTCCCTCAAATATATGAGTAATGTTGAAGATCAACTTCACATTAAGAAGATAGACTTTGAAAATTTTTAATTATTACAAAGTGACAGTTGACCTCAATGGGCTTCAATGGATGTTATTCGATGATATCTGACAAAGTTAGATGCAAACTCACTCAAATATATGAGAAATGTTGAAATTCGACTTCACATTAGGAAGATAGACTTTGAAAATTTTCAATTATTACAAAGTGACAGTTGAACTCAATGGTCTTCAATCGATGTTATTCGATGATATCTGACAAAGTTAGATGCAAACTCACTCAAATATATGAGAAATGTTGAAATTCGACTTCACATTAGGAAGATAGACTTTGAAAATTTTCAATTATTACAAAGTGACAGTTGACCTCAATGGTCTTCAATCGATGTTATTCGATGATATCTGACAAAGTTAGATGCAAACTCACTCAAATATATGAGAAATGTTGAATTTCGACTTCAAATTAGGAAGATAGACTTTGAAAATTTTCAATTATTACAAAGTGACAGTTGACCTCAATGGTCTTCAATCGATGTTATTCGATGATATCTGACAAAGTTAGATGCGAACTCACTCAAATATATGAGAAATGTTGAAATTCGACTTCAAATTAGGAAGATAGACTTTGAAAATTTTCCATATTTTCAAAGTGACAGTTGACCTCAATGGGCTCCAACGGATGTTATTCGATGATATCTGACAAAGTTAGATGCAAACTCACTCAAATATATGAGAAAAGTTGAAATTCGACTTCACATTAGGAAGATAGACTTTGAAAATTCTCAATTATTACAAAGTGACAGTTGACCTCAATGGTCTTCAATCGATGTTATTCGATGATATCTGACAGAGTTAGATGCAAACTCACTCAAATATATGAGAAATGTTGAAATTCGACTTCACATTAGGAAGATAGACTTTGAAAATTTTTCAATTATTACAAAGTGACAGTTGACCTCAATAGGCTTCAATGGATGTTATTCGATGATATCTGACAAAGTTAGATGCAAACTCCCTCAAATATATGACAAATGTTGAAATTCGACTTCAAATTAGGAAGATAGACTTTGAAAATTTTCAATTATTACAAAGTGACAGTTGACCTCAATGGTCTTCAATCGATGTTATTCGATGATATCTGACAAAGTTAGATGCAAACTCACTCAAATATATGAGAAATGTTGAAATTCGACTTCACATTAGGAAGAAAGACTTTGAAAATTTTCCATATTTTCAAAGTGACAGTTGACCTCAATGGGCTTCGATGGATGTTATTCGATGATATCTGACAAAGTTAGATGCAAACTCCCTCAAATATATGAGAAATGTTGAAGTTCAACTTCACATTAAGAAGATAGACTTTGAAAATTTTCAATTATTACAAAGTGACAGTTGACCTCAATGGGCTTCAATGGATGTTATTCGATGATATCTGACAAAGTTAGATGCAAACTCACTCAAATATATGAGAAATGTTGAAATTCGACTTCACATTAGGAAGATAGACTTTGAAAATTTTCAATTATTACAAAGTGACAGTTGAACTCAATGGTCTTCAATCGATGTTATTCGATGATATCTGACAAAGTTAGATGCAAACTCACTCAAATATATGAGAAATGTTGAAATTCGACTTCACATTAGGAAGATAGACTTTGAAAATTTTCAATTATTACAAAGTGACAGTTGAACTCAATGGTCTTCAATCGATGTTATTCGATGATATCTGACAGAGTTAGATGCAAACTCACTCAAATATATGAGAAATGTTGAAATTCGACTTCACATTAGGAAGATAGACTTTGAAAATTTTCAATTATTACAAAGTGACAGTTGAACTCAATGGTCTTCAATCGATGTTATTCGATGATATCTGACAGAGTTAGATGCAAACTCACTCAAATATATGAGAAATGTTGAAATTCGACTTCACATTAGGAAGATAGACTTTGAAAATTTTCAATTATTACAAAGTGACAGTTGAACTCAATGGTCTTCAATCGATGTTATTCGATGATATCTGACAGAGTTAGATGCAAACTCACTCAAATATATGAGAAATGTTGAAATTCGACTTCACATTAGGAAGATAGACTTTGAAAATTTTCAATTATTACAAAGTGACAGTTGACCACAATGGTCTTCAATCGATGTTATTCGATGATATCTGACAAAGTTAGATGCAAACTCACTCAAATATATGAGAAATGTTGAAATTCGACTTCAAATTAGGAAGATAGACTTTGAAAATTTTCAATTATTACAAAGTGACAGTTGACCTCAATGGTCTTCAATCGATGTTATTCGATGATATCTGACAGAGTTAGATGCAAACTCACTCAAATATATGAGAAATGTTGAAATTCGACTTCACATTAGGAAGATAGACTTTGAAAATTTTCAATTATTACAAAGTGACAGTTGAACTCAATGGTCTTCAATCGATGTTATTCGATGATACTTGACAGAGTTAGATGCAAACTCACTCAAATATATGAGAAATGTTGAAATTCGATTTCACATTAGGAAGATAGACTTTGAAAATTTTCAATTATTACAAAGTGACAGTTGAACTCAATGGTCTTCAATCGATGTTATTCGATGATATCTGACAGAGTTAGATGCAAACTCACTCAAATATATGAGAAATGTTGAAATTCGACTTCACATTAGGAAGATAGACTTTGAAAATTTTCAATTATTACAAAGTGCCAGTTGACCTCAATGGTCTTCAATCGATGTTATTCGATGATATCTAACAAAGTTAGATGCAAACTCACTCAAATATATGAGAAATGTTGAAATTCGACTTCACATTAGGAAGATAGACTTTGAAAATTTTCCATATTTTCAAAGTGACAGTTGACCTCAATGGGCTTCAATGGATGTTATTCGATGATATCTGACAAAGTTAGATGCAAACTCACTCAAATATATGAGAAATGTTGAAATTCGACTTCAAACTATGAAGATAGACTTTGAAAATTTTCAATTATTACAAAGTGACAGTTGACCTCAATGGTCTTCACTCGATGTTATTCGATGATATCTGACAGAGTTAGATGCAAACTCACTCAAATATATGAGAAATGTTGAAATTCGACTTCAAATTAGGAAGATAGACTTTGAAAATTTTCCATATTTACAGTGACAGTTGACCTCAATGGGCTCCAACGGATGTTATTCGATGATATCTGACAAAGTTAGATGCAAACTCACTCAAATATATGAGAAATATTGAAATTCGACTTCACATTAGGAAGATAGACTTTGAAAATTTTCAATTATTACAAAGTGACAGTTGACCTCAATGGTCTTCAATCGATGTTATTCGATGATATCTGACAGAGTTAGATGCAAACTCACTCAAATATATGAGAAATGTTGAAATTCGACTTCAAATTAGGAAGATAGACTTTGAAAATTTTCAATTATTACAAAGTGACAGTTGAACTCAATGGTCTTCAATCGATGTTATTCGATGATACCTGACAGAGTTAGATGCAAACTCACTCAAATATATGAGAAATGTTGAAATTCGACTTCAAATTAGGAAGATAGACTCTGAAAATTTTCAATTATTACAAAGTGACAGTTGACCTCAATGGTCTTCAATCGATGTTATTCGATGATATCTGACAAAGTTAGATGCGAACTCACTCAAATATATGAGAAATGTTGAAATTCGACTTCAAATTAGGAAGATAGACTTTGAAAATTTTCCATATTTTCAAAGTGACAGTTGACCTCAATGGGCTCCAACGGATGTTATTCGATGATATCTGACAAAGTTAGATGCAAACTCCCTCAAATATATGAGAAATGTTGAAATTCGACTTCAAATTAGGAAGATAGACTTTGAAAATTTTCAATTATTACAAAGTGACAGTTGACCTCAATGGTCTTCAATCGATGTTATTCGATGATATCTGACAAAGTTAGATGCAAACTCACTCAAATATATGAGAAATGTTGAAATTCGACTTCACATTAGGAAGAAAGACTTTGAAAATTTTCCATATTTTCAAAGTGACAGTTGACCTCAATGGGCTTCGATGGATGTTATTCGATGATATCTGACAAAGTTAGATGCAAACTCCCTCAAATATATGAGAAATGTTGAAGTTCAACTTCACATTAAGAAGATAGACTTTGAAAATTTTCAATTATTACAAAGTGACAGTTGACCTCAATGGGCTTCAATGGATGTTATTCGATGATATCTGACAAAGTTAGATGCAAACTCACTCAAATATATGAGAAATGTTGAAATTCGACTTCACATTAGGAAGATAGACTTTGAAAATTTTCAATTATTACAAAGTGACAGTTGAACTCAATGGTCTTCAATCGATGTTATTCGATGATATCTGACAAAGTTAGATGCAAACTCACTCAAATATATGAGAAATGTTGAAATTCGACTTCACATTAGGAAGATAGACTTTGAAAATTTTCAATTATTACAAAGTGACAGTTGAACTCAATGGTCTTCAATCGATGTTATTCGATGATATCTGACAGAGTTAGATGCAAACTCACTCTAATATATGAGAAATGTTGAAATTCGACTTCACATTAGGAAGATAGACTTTGAAAATTTTCAATTATTACAAAGTGACAGTTGAACTCAATGGTCTTCAATCGATGTTATTCGATGATATCTGACAGAGTTAGATGCAAACTCACTCAAATATATGAGAAATGTTGAAATTCGACTTCACATTAGGAAGATAGACTTTGAAAATTTTCAATTATTACAAAGTGACAGTTGAACTCAATGGTCTTCAATCGATGTTATTCGATGATATCTGACAGAGTTAGATGCAAACTCACTCAAATATATGAGAAATGTTGAAATTCGACTTCACATTAGGAAGATAGACTTTGAAAATTTTCAATTATTACAAAGTGACAGTTGACCACAATGGTCTTCAATCGATGTTATTCGATGATATCTGACAAAGTTAGATGCAAACTCACTCAAATATATGAGAAATGTTGAAATTCGACTTCAAATTAGGAAGATAGACTTTGAAAATTTTCAATTATTACAAAGTGACAGTTGACCTCAATGGTCTTCAATCGATGTTATTCGATGATATCTGACAGAGTTAGATGCAAACTCACTCAAATATATGAGAAATGTTGAAATTCGACTTCACATTAGGAAGATAGACTTTGAAAATTTTCAATTATTACAAAGTGACAGTTGAACTCAATGGTCTTCAATCGATGTTATTCGATGATACTTGACAGAGTTAGATGCAAACTCACTCAAATATATGAGAAATGTTGAAATTCGATTTCACATTAGGAAGATAGACTTTGAAAATTTTCAATTATTACAAAGTGACAGTTGAACTCAATGGTCTTCAATCGATGTTATTCGATGATATCTGACAGAGTTAGATGCAAACTCACTCAAATATATGAGAAATGTTGAAATTCGACTTCACATTAGGAAGATAGACTTTGAAAATTTTCAATTATTACAAAGTGCCAGTTGACCTCAATGGTCTTCAATCGATGTTATTCGATGATATCTGACAAAGTTAGATGCAAACTCACTCAAATATATGAGAAATGTTGAAATTCGACTTCACATTAGGAAGATAGACTTTGAAAATTTTCCATATTTTCAAAGTGACAGTTGACCTCAATGGGCTTCAATGGATGTTATTCGATGATATCTGACAAAGTTAGATGCAAACTCACTCAAATATATGAGAAATGTTGAAATTCGACTTCAAACTATGAAGATAGACTTTGAAAATTTTCAATTATTACAAAGTGACAGTTGACCTCAATGGTCTTCACTCGATGTTATTCGATGATATCTGACAGAGTTAGATGCAAACTCACTCAAATATATGAGAAATGTTGAAATTCGACTTCAAATTAGGAAGATAGACTTTGAAAATTTTCCATATTTACAGTGACAGTTGACCTCAATGGGCTCCAACGGATGTTATTCGATGATATCTGACAAAGTTAGATGCAAACTCACTCAAATATATGAGAAATATTGAAATTCGACTTCACATTAGGAAGATAGACTTTGAAAATTTTCAATTATTACAAAGTGACAGTTGACCTCAATGGTCTTCAATCGATGTTATTCGATGATATCTGACAGAGTTAGATGCAAACTCACTCAAATATATGAGAAATGTTGAAATTCGACTTCAAATTAGGAAGATAGACTTTGAAAATTTTCAATTATTACAAAGTGACAGTTGAACTCAATGGTCTTCAATCGATGTTATTCGATGATACCTGACAGAGTTAGATGCAAACTCACTCAAATATATGAGAAATGTTGAAATTCGACTTCAAATTAGGAAGATAGACATTGAAAATTTTCCATATTTTCAAAGTGACAGTTGACCTCAATGGTCTTCAATGGATGTTATTCGATGATATGTGAAAAAGTTAGATGCAAACTCACTCAAATATATGAGAAATGTTGAAATTCGACTTCACATTAGGAAGATAGACTTTGAAAATTTTCAATTATTACAAAGTGACAGTTGACCTCAATGGTCTTCAATCGATGTTATTCGATGATATCTGACAGAGTTAGATGCAAACTCACTCAAATATATGAGAAATGTTGAAATTCGACTTCAAATTAGGAAGATAGACTCTGAAAATTTTCAATTATTACAAAGTGACAGTTGACCTCAATGGGCTTCAATGGATGTTATTCGATGATATCTGACAAAGTTAGATGCAAACTCACTCAAATATATGAGAAATGTTGAAATTCTACTTCACATTAGGAAGATAGATTTTGAAAATTTTCAATTATTACAAAGTGACAGTTGACCTCAATGGTCTTCAATCGATGTTATTCGATGATATCTGACAAAGTTATATGGAAACTCACTCAAATATATGAGAAATGTTGAAATTCGAATTCTCATTAGGAAGATAGACTTTGAAAATTTTCAATTATTACAAAGTGACAGTTGACCTCAATGGTCTTCAATCGATGTTATTCGATGATATCTGACAGAGTTAGATGCAAACTCACTCAAATATATGAGAAATGTTGAAATTCGACTTCAAATTAGGAAGATAGACTTTGAAAATTTCCCATATTTTCAAAAGTGACAGTTGACCTCAATGGGCTTCAATGGATGTTATTCGATGATATCTGACAGAGTTAGACGCAAACTCACTCAAATATATGAGAAATGTTGAAATTCGACTTCACATTAGGAAGATAGACTTTGAAAATTTTCAATTATTACAAAGTGACAGTTGACCACAATGGTCTTCAATCGATGTTATACGATGATATGTGAAAAAGTTAGATGCAAACTCACTCAAATATATGAGAAATGTTGAAATTCGACTTCACATTAGGAAGATAGACTCTGAAAATTTTCAATTATTACAAAGTGACAGTTGACCTCAATGGGCTTCAATGGATGTTATTCGATGATATCTGACAAAGTTAGATGCAAACTCACTCAAATATATGAGAAATGTTGAAATTCTACTTCACATTAGGAAGATAGATTTTGAAAATTTTCAATTATTACAAAGTGACAGTTGACCACAATGGACTTCAATCGATGTTATTCGATGATATCTGACAAAGTTATATGCAAACTCACTCAAATATATGAGAAATGTTGAAATTCGACTTCAAATTAGGAAGATAGACTTTGAAAATTTTCCATATTTTCAAAGTGACAGTTGACCTCAATGGGCTTCAATGGATGTTATTCGATGATATCTGACAGAGTTAGATGCAAACTCACTCAAATATATGAGAAATGTTGAAATTCGACTTCACATTAGGAAGATAGACTTTGAAAATTTTCAATTATTACAAAGTGACAGTTGACCTCAATGGTCTTCAATCGATGTTATTCGATGATATCTGACAGAGTTAGATGCAAACTCACTCAAATATATGAGAAATGTTGAAATTCGACTTCACATTAGGAAGATAGACTTTGAAAATTTTCAATTATTACAAAGTGACAGTTGACCTCAATGGTCTTCAATCGATGTTATTCGATGATATCTGACAGAGTTAGATGCAAACTCACTCAAATATATGAGAAATGTTGAAATTCGACTTCAAATTAGGAAGATAGACATTGAAAATTTTCCATATTTTCAAAGTGACAGTTGACCTCAATGGTCTTCAATGGATGTTATTCGATGATATGTGAAAAAGTTAGATGCAAACTCACTCAAATATATGAGAAATGTTGAAATTCGACTTCACATTAGGAAGATAGACTTTGAAAATTTTCAATTATTACAAAGTGACAGTTGACCACAATGGTCTTCAATCGATGTTATACGATGATATGTGAAAAAGTTAGATGCAAACTCACTCAAATATATGAGAAATGTTGAAATTCGACTTCACATTAGGAAGATAGACTCTGAAAATTTTCAATTATTATAAAGTGACAGTTGAACTCAATGGTCTTCAATCGATGTTATTCGATGATATCTGACAAAGTTAGATGCAAACTCACTCAAATATATGAGAAATGATGAAATTCGACTTCACATTAGGAAGATAGACTTTGAAAATTTTCAATTATTACAAAGTGACAGTTGAACTCAATGGTCTTCAATCGATGTTATTCGATGATATGTTAAAAAGTTAGATGCAAACTCACTCAAATATATGAGAAATGTTGAAATTCGACTTCAAATTAGGAAGATAGACTTTGAAAATTTTCCATATTTTCAAAGTGACAGTTGACCTCAATGGTCTTCAATGGATGTTATTCGATGATATGTGAAAAAGTTAGATGCAAACTCACTCAAATATATGAGAAATGTTGAAATTCGACTTCACATTAGGAAGATAGACTTTGAAAATTTTCAATTATTACAAAGTGACAGTTGACCTCAATGGTCTTCAATCGATGTTATTCGATGATATCTGACAGAGTTAGATGCAAACTCACTCAAATATATGAGAAATGTTGAAATTCGACTTCAAATTAGGAAGATAGACTCTGAAAATTTTCAATTATTACAAAGTGACAGTTGACCTCAATGGGCTTCAATGGATGTTATTCGATGATATCTGACAAAGTTAGATGCAAACTCACTCAAATATATGAGAAATGTTGAAATTCTACTTCACATTAAGAAGATAGATTTTGAAAATTTTCAATTATTACAAAGTGACAGTTGACCACAATGGTCTTCAATCGATGTTATTCGATGATATCTGACAAAGTTAGATGCAAACTCACTCAAATATATGAGAAATGTTGAAAATCGACTTCACATTAGGAAGATAGACTTTGAAAATTTTCCATATTTTCAAAGTGACAGTTGACCTCAATGGTCTTCAATGGATGTTATTCGATGATATGTGAAAAAGTTAGATGCAAACTCACTCAAATATATGAGAAATGTTGAAATTCGACTTCACATTAGGAAGATAGACTTTGAAAATTTTCAATTATTACAAAGTGACAGTTGACCACAATGGTCTTCAATCGATGTTATTCGATGATATCTGACAAAGTTATATGCAAACTCACTCAAATATATGAGAAATGTTGAAATTCGAATTCTCATTAGGAAGATAGACTTTGAAAATTTTCAATTATTACAAAGTGACAGTTGACCTCAATGGTCTTCAATCGATGTTATTCGATGATATCTGACAGAGTTAGATGCAAACTCACTCAAATATATGAGAAATGTTGAAATTCGACTTCAAATTAGGAAGATAGACTCTGAAAATTTTCAATTATTACAAAGTGACAGTTGACCTCAATGGGCTTCAATGGATGTTATTCGATGATATCTGACAAAGTTAGATGCAAACTCACTCAAATATATGAGAAATGTTGAAATTCTACTTCACATTAGGAAGATAGATTTTGAAAATTTTCAATTATTACAAAGTGACAGTTGACCTCAATGGTCTTCAATCGATGTTATTCGATGATATCTGACAAAGTTATATGGAAACTCACTCAAATATATGAGAAATGTTGAAATTCGAATTCTCATTAGGAAGATAGACTTTGAAAATTTTCAATTATTACAAAGTGACAGTTGACCTCAATGGTCTTCAATCGATGTTATTCGATGATATCTGACAGAGTTAGATGCAAACTCACTCAAATATATGAGAAATGTTGAAATTCGACTTCAAATTAGGAAGATAGACTTTGAAAATTTCCCATATTTTCAAAGTGACAGTTGACCTCAATGGGCTTCAATGGATGTTATTCGATGATATCTGACAGAGTTAGACGCAAACTCACTCAAATATATGAGAAATGTTGAAATTCGACTTCACATTAGGAAGATAGACTTTGAAAATTTTCAATTATTACAAAGTGACAGTTGACCACAATGGTCTTCAATCGATGTTATACGATGATATGTGAAAAAGTTAGATGCAAACTCACTCAAATATATGAGAAATGTTGAAATTCGACTTCACATTAGGAAGATAGACTCTGAAAATTTTCAATCATTACAAAGTGACAGTTGACCTCAATGGGCTTCAATGGATGTTATTCGATGATATCTGACAAAGTTAGATGCAAACTCACTCAAATATATGAGAAATGTTGATATTCTACTTCACATTAGGAAGATAGATTTTGAAAATTTTCAATTATTACAAAGTGACAGTTGACCACAATGGTCTTCAATCGATGTTATTCGATGATATCTGACAAAGTTATATGCAAACTCACTCAAATATATGAGAAATGTTGAAATTCGACTTCAAATTAGGAAGATAGACTTTGAAAATTTTCCATATTTTCAAAGTGACAGTTGACCTCAATGGGCTTCAATGGATGTTATTCGATGATATCTGACAGAGTTAGATGCAAACTCACTCAAATATATGAGAAATGTTGAAATTCGACTTCACATTAGGAAGATAGACTTTGAAAATTTTCAATTATTACAAAGTGACAGTTGACCACAATGGTCTTCAATCGATGTTATACGATGATATGTGAAAAAGTTAGATGCAAACTCACTCAAATATATGAGAAATGTTGAAATTCGACTTCACATTAGGAAGATAGACTTTGAAAATTTTCAATTATTACAAAGTGACAGTTGACCTCAATGGTCTTCAATCGATGTTATTCGATGATATCTGACAGAGTTAGATGCAAACTCACTCAAATATATGAGAAATGTTGAAATTCGACTTCAAATTAGGAAGATAGACTTTGAAAATTTTCAATTATTATAAAGTGACAGTTGAACTCAATGGTCTTCAATCGATGTTATTCGATGATATCTGACAAAGTTAGATGCAAACTCACTCAAATATATGAGAAATGATGAAATTCGACTTCACATTAGGAAGATAGACTTTGAAAATTTTCAATTATTACAAAGTGACAGTTGAACTCAATGGTCTTCAATCGATGTTATTCGATGATATGTTAAAAAGTTAGATGCAAACTCACTCAAATATATGAGAAATGTTGAAATTCGACTTCAAATTAGGAAGATAGACTTTGAAAATTTTCCATATTTTCAAAGTGACAGTTGACCTCAATGGTCTTCAATGGATGTTATTCGATGATATGTGAAAAAGTTAGATGCAAACTCACTCAAATATATGAGAAATGTTGAAATTCGACTTCACATTAGGAAGATAGACTTTGAAAATTTTCAATTATTACAAAGTGACAGTTGACCTCAATGGTCTTCAATCGATGTTATTCGATGATATCTGACAGAGTTAGATGCAAACTCACTCAAATATATGAGAAATGTTGAAATTCGACTTCAAATTAGGAAGATAGACTCTGAAAATTTTCAATTATTACAAAGTGACAGTTGACCTCAATGGGCTTCAATGGATGTTATTCGATGATATCTGACAAAGTTAGATGCAAACTCACTCAAATATATGAGAAATGTTGAAATTCTACTTCACATTAGGAAGATAGATTTTGAAAATTTTCAATTATTACAAAGTGACAGTTGACCTCAATGGTCTTCAATCGATGTTATTCGATGATATCTGACAGAGTTAGATGCAAACTCACTCAAATATATGAGAAATGTTGAAATTCGACTTCAAATTAGGAAGATAGACTTTGAAAATTTTCCATATTTTCAAAGAGACAGTTGACCTCAATGGGCTTCAATGGATGTTATTCGATGATATCTGACAGAGTTAGATGCAAACTCACTCAAATATATGAGAAATGTTGAAAATCGACTTCACATTAGGAAGATAGACTTTGAAAATTTTCCATATTTTCAAAGTGACAGTTGACCTCAATGGGCTTCAATGGATGTTATTCGATGATATCGGACAGAGTTAGACGCAAACTCACTCAAATATATGAGAAATGTTGAAATTCGACTTCACATTAGGAAGATAGACTTTGAAAATTTTCAATTATTACAAAGTGACAGTTGACCACAATGGTCTTCAATCGATGTTATACGATGATATGTGAAAAAGTTAGATGCAAACTCACTCAAATATATGAGAAATGTTGAAATTCGACTTCACATTAGGAAGATAGACTTTGAAAATTTTCAATTATTACAAAGTGACAGTTGACCTCAATGGTCTTCAATCGATGTTATTCGATGATATCTGACAGAGTTAGATGCAAACTCACTCAAATATATGAGAAATGTTGAAATTCGACTTCACATTAGGAAGATAGACTTTGAAAATTTTCAATTATTACAAAGTGACAGTTGACCTCAATGGGCTTCAATGGATGTTATTCGATGATATCTGACAAAGTTAGATGCAAACTCACTCAAATATATGAGAAATGTTGAAATTCTACTTCACATTAAGAAGATAGATTTTGAAAATTTTCAATTATTACAAAGTGACAGTTGACCACAATGGTCTTCAATCGATGTTATTCGATGATATCTGACAAAGTTAGATGCAAACTCACTCAAATATATGAGAAATGTTGAAAATCGACTTCACATTAGGAAGATAGACTTTGAAAATTTTCCATATTTTCAAAGTGACAGTTGACCTCAATGGTCTTCAATGAATGTTATTCGATGATATGTGAAAAAGTTAGATGCAAACTCACTCAAATATATGAGAAATGTTGAAATTCGACTTCACATTAGGAAGATAGACTTTGAAAATTTTCAATTATTACAAAGTGACAGTTGACCACAATGGTCTTCAATCGATGTTATTCGATGATATCTGACAAAGTTATATGCAAACTCACTCAAATATATGAGAAATGTTGAAATTCGAATTCTCATTAGGAAGATAGACTTTGAAAATTTTCAATTATTACAAAGTGACAGTTGACCTCAATGGTCTTCAATCGATGTTATTCGATGATATCTGACAGAGTTAGATGCAAACTCACTCAAATATATGAGAAATGTTGAAATTCGACTTCAAATTAGGAAGATAGACTTTGAAAATTTTCCATATTTTCAAAGAGACAGTTGACCTCAATGGGGTTCAATGGATGTTATTCGATGATATCTGACAGAGTTAGACGCAAACTCACTCAAATATATGAGAAATGTTGAAATTCGACTTCACATTAGGAAGATAGACTTTGAAAATTTTCAATTATTACAAAGTGACAGTTGACCACAATGGTCTTCAATCGATGTTATACGATGATATGTGAAAAAGTTAGATGCAAACTCACTCAAATATATGAGAAATGTTGAAATTCGACTTCACATTAGGAAGATAGACTTTGAAAATTTTCAATTATTACAAAGTGACAATTGACCTCAATGGTCTTCAATCGATGTTATTCGATGATATCTGACAGAGTTAGATGCAAACTCACTCAAATATATGAGAAATGTTGAAATTCGACTTCAAATTAGGAAGATAGACTTTGAAAATTTTCAATTATTATAAAGTGACAGTTGAACTCAATGGTCTTCAATCGATGTTATTCGATGATATCTGACAAAGTTAGATGCAAACTCACTCAAATATATGAGAAATGATGAAATTCGACTTCACATTAGCAAGATAGACTTTGAAAATTTTCAATTATTACAAAGTGACAGTTGAACTCAATGGTCTTCAATCGATGTTATTCGATGATACCTGACAGAGTTAAATGCAAACTCACTCAAATATATGAGAAATGTTGAAATTCGACTTCAAATTAGGAAGATAGACTTTGAAAATTTTCCATATTTTCAAAGTGACAGTTGACCTCAATGGTCTTCAATGGATGTTATTCGATGATATGTGAAAAAGTTAGATGCAAACTCACTCAAATATATGAGAAATGTTGAAATTCGACTTCACATTAGGAAGATAGACTTTGAAAATTTTCAATTATTACAAAGTGACAGTTGACCTCAATGGTCTTCAATCGATGTTATTCGATGATATCTGACAGAGTTAGATGCAAACTCACTCAAATATATGAGAAATGTTGAAATTCGACTTCAAATTAGGAAGATAGACTCTGAAAATTTTCAATTATTACAAAGTGACAGTTGACCTCAATGGGCTTCAATGGATGTTATTCGATGATATCTGACAAAGTTAGATGCAAACTCACTCAAATATATGAGAAATGTTGAAATTCGAGTTCACATTAGGAAGATAGACTTTGAAAATTTTCAATTATTACAAAGTGACAGTTGACCTCAATGGTCTTCAATCGATGTTATTCGATGATATCTGACAAAGTTAGATGCAAACTCACTCAAATATATGAGAAATGTTGAAATTCGACTTCAAATTAGGAAGATAGACTTTGAAAATTTTCCATATTTTCAAAGTGACAGTTGACCTCAATGGGCTTCAATGGATGTTATTCGATGATATCTGACAGAGTTAGATGCAAACTCACTCAAATATATGAGAAATGTTGAAAATCGACTTCACATTAGGAAGATAGACTTTGAAAATTTTCCATATTTTCAAAGTGACAGTTGACCTCAATGGTCTTCAATGGATGTTATTCGATGATATGTGAAAAAGTTAGATACAAACTCACTCAAATATATGAGAAATGTTGAAATTCGACTTCACATTAGGAAGATAGACTTTGAAAATTTTCAATTATTACAAAGTGACAGTTGACCTCAATGGTCTTCAATCGATGTTATTCGATGATATCTGACAGAGTTAGATGCAAACTCACTCAAATATATGAGAAATGTTGAAATTCGACTTCAAATTAGGAAGATAGACTCTGAAAATTTTCAATTATTACAAAGTGACAGTTGACCTCAATGGGCTTCAATGGATGTTATTCGATGATATCTGACAAAGTTAGATGCAAACTCACTCAAATATATGAGAAATGTTGAAATTCTACTTCACATTAGGAAGATAGATTTTGAAAATTTTCAATTATTACAAAGTGACAGTTGACCACAATGGTCTTCAATCGATGTTATTCGATGATATCTGACAAAGTTATATGCAAACTCACTCAAATATATGAGAAATGTTGAAATTCGAATTCACATTAGGAAGATAGACTTTGAAAATTTTCAATTATTACAAAGTGACAGTTGACCTCAATGGTCTTCAATCGATGTTATTCGATGATATCTGACAGAGTTAGATGCAAACTCACTCAAATATATGAGAAATGTTGAAATTCGACTTCAAATTAGGAAGATAGACTTTGAAAATTTTCCATATTTTCAAAGTGACAGTTGACCTCAATGGGCTTCAATGGATGTTATTCGATGATATCTGACAGAGTTAGATGCAAACTCACTCAAATATATGAGAAATGTTGAAATTCGACTTCACATTAGGAAGATAGACTTTGAAAATTTTCAATTATTACAAAGTGACAGTTGACCACAATGGTCTTCAATCGATGTTATACGATGATATGTGAAAAAGTTAGATGCAAACTCACTCAAATATATGAGAAATGTTGAAATTCGACTTCACATTAGGAAGATAGACTCTGAAAATTTTCAATTATTACAAAGTGACAGTTGACCTCAATGGGCTTCAATGGATGTTATTCGATGATATCTGACAAAGTTATATGCAAACTCACTCAAATATATGAGAAATGTTGAAATTCGAATTCACATTAGGAAGATAAACTTTGAAAATTTTCAATTATTACAAAGTGACAGTTGACCTCAATGGGCTTCAATGGATGTTATTCGATGATATCTGACAAAGTTAGATGCAAACTCACTCAAATATATGAGAAATGTTGAAATTCGACTTCACATTAGGAAGATAGACTTTGAAAATTTTCAATTATTACAAAGTGACAGTTGACCTCAATGGTCTTCAATCGATGTTATTCGATGATATCTGACAGAGTTAGATGCAAACTCACTCAAATATATGAGAAATGTTGAAATTCTACTTCACATTAGGAAGATAGATTTTGAAAATTTTCAATTATTACAAAGTGACAGTTGACCACAATGGTCTTCAATCGATGTTATTCGATGATATCTGACAAAGTTATATGCAAACTCACTCAAATATATGAGAAATGTTGAAATTCGAATTCACATTAGGAAGATAGACTTTGAAAATTTTTAATTATTACAAAGTGACAGTTGACCTCAATGGTCTTCAATCGATGTTATTCGATGATATCTGACAGAGTTAGAGGCAAACTCACTCAAATATATGAGAAATGTTGAAATTCGACTTCAAATTAGGAAGATAGACTTTGAAAATTTTCCATATTTTCAAAGTGACAGTTGACCTCAATGGTCTTCAATCGATGTTATTCGATGATATCTGACAGAGTTAGATGCAAACTCACTCAAATTTATGAGAAATGTTGAAATTCTACTTCACATTAGGAAGATAGATTTTGAAAATTTTCAATTATTACAAAGTGACAGTTGACCACAATGGTCTTCAATCGATGTTATTCGATGTTATTCGATGATATCTGACAAAGTTATATGCAAACTCACTCAAATATATGAGAAATGTTGAAATTCGAATTCACATTAGGAAGATAGACTTTGAAAATTTTCAATTATTACAAAGTGACAGTTGACCTCAATGGTCTTCAATCGATGTTATTCGATGATATCTGACAGAGTTAGATGCAAACTCACTCAAATATATGAGAAATGTTGAAATTCGACTTCAAATTAGGAAGATAGACTCTGAAAATTTTCAATTATTACAAAGTGACAGTTGACCTCAATGGGCTTCAATGGATGTTATTCGATGATATCTGACAAAGTTAGATGCAAACTCACTCAAATATATGAGAAATGTTGAAATTCTACTTCACATTAGGAAGATAGATTTTGAAAATTTTTAATTATTACAAAGTGACAGTTGACCTCAATGGTCTTCAATCGATGTTATTCGATGATATCTGACAGAGTTAGAGGCAAACTCACTCAAATATATGAGAAATGTTGAAATTCGACTTCAAATTAGGAAGATAGACTTTGAAAATTTTCCATATTTTCAAAGTGACAGTTGACCTCAATGGTCTTCAATCGATGTTATTCGATGATATCTGACAGAGTTAGATGCAAACTCACTCAAATTTATGAGAAATGTTGAAATTCTACTTCACATTAGGAAGATAGATTTTGAAAATTTTCAATTATTACAAAGTGACAGTTGACCACAATGGTCTTCAATCGATGTTATTCGATGTTATTCGATGATATCTGACAAAGTTATATGCAAACTCACTCAAATATATGAGAAATGTTGAAATTCGAATTCACATTAGGAAGATAGACTTTGAAAATTTTCAATTATTACAAAGTGACAGTTGACCACAATGGTCTTCAATCGATGTTATTCGATGATATGTGAAAAAGTTAGATGCAAACTCACTCAAATATATGAGAAATGTTGAAATTCGACTTCACATTAGGAAGATAGACTTTGAAAATTTTCAATTATTACAAAGTGACAGTTGACCTCAATGGTCTTCAATCGATGTTATTCGATGATATCTGACAGAGTTAGATGCAAACTCACTCAAATATATGAGAAATGTTGAAATTCGACTTCAAATTAGGAAGATAGACTTTGAAAATTTTCAATTATTACAGAGTGACAGTTGACCTCAATGGGCTTCAATGGATGTTATTCGATGATATCTGACAAAGTTAGATGCAAACTCACTCAAATATATGAGAAATGTTGAAATTCGACTTCACATTAGGAAGATAGACTTTGAAAATTTTCAATTATTACAAAGTGACAGTTGACCTCAATGGTCTTCAATCGATGTTATTCGATGATATCTGACAGAGTTAGATGCAAACTCACTCAAATATATGAGAAATGTTGAAATTCGACTTCAAATTAGGAAGATAGACTTTGAAAATTTTCCATATTTTCAAAGTGACAGTTGACCTCAATGGACTTCAATAGATGTTATTCGATGATATGTGAAAAAGTTAGATGCAAACTCACTCAAATATATGAGAAATGTTGAAATTCGACTTCACATTAGGAAGATAGACTTTGAAAATTTTCAATTATTACAAAGTGACAGTTGAACTCAATGGTCTTCAATCGATGTTATTCGATGATATCTGACAGAGTTAAATGCAAACTCACTCAAATATATGAGAAATGTTGAAATTCTACTTCACATTAGGAAGATAGATTTTGAAAATTTTCAATTATTACAAAGTGACAGTTAACCACAATGGTCTTCAATCGATGTTATTCGATGATATCTGACAAAGTTATATGCAAACTCACTCAAATATATGAGAAATGTTGAAATTCGAATTCACATTAGGAAGATAGACTTTGAAAATTTTCAATTATTACAAAGTGACAGTTGACCTCAATGGTCTTCAATCGATGTTAATCGATGATATCTGACAGAGTTAGAGGCAAACTCACTCAAATATATGAGAAATGTTGAAATTCGACTTCAAATTAGGAAGATAGACTTTGAAAATTTTCCATATTTTCAAAGTGACAGTTGACCTCAATGGGCTTCAATGGATGTTATTCGATGATATTTGACAGAGTTAGATGCAAACTCAATCAAATATATGAGAAATGTTGAAATTCGACTTCACATTAGGAAGATAGATTTTGAAAATTTTCAATTATTACAAAGTGACAGTTGGCCACAATGGTCTTCAATCGATGTTATTCGATGATATCTGACAGAGTTAGAGGCAAACTCACTCAAATATATGAGAAATGTTGAAATTCGACCTCAAATTAGGAAGATAGACTTTGAACATTTACCATATTTTCAAAGTGACAGTTGACCTCAATGGTCTTCAATCGATGTTATTCGATGATATCTGACAGAGTTAGATGTAAACTCACTCAAATATATGAGAAATGTTGAAATTCTACTTCACATTAGGAAGATAGATTTTGAAAATTTTCAATTATTACAAAGTGACAGTTAACCACAATGGTCTTCAATCGATGTTATTCGATGATATCTGACAAAGTTATATGCAAACTCACTCAAATATATGAGAAATGTTGAAATTCGAATTCACATTAGGAAGATAGACTTTGAAAATTTTCAATTATTACAAAGTGATAGTTGACCTCAATGGTCTTCAATCGATGTTAATCGATGATATCTGACAGAGTTAGAGGCAAACTCACTCAAATATATGAGAAATGTTGAAATTCGACTTCAAATTAGGAAGATAGACTTTGAAAATTTTCCATATTTTCAAAGTGACAGTTGACCTCAATGGGCTTCAATGGATGTTATTCGATGATATTTGACAGAGTTAGATGCAAACTCAATCAAATATATGAGAAATGTTGAAATTCGACTTCACATTAGGAAGATAGATTTTGAAAATTTTCAATTATTACAAAGTGACAGTTGACCACAATGGTATTCAATCGATGTTATTCGATGATATCTGACAGAGTTAGAGGCAAACTCACTCAAATATATGAGAAATGTTGAAATTCGACCTCAAATTAGGAAGATAGACTTTGAAAATTTTCCATATTTTCAAAGTGACAGTTGACCTCAATGGGCTTCAATGGATGTTATTCGATGATATCTGGCAAAGTTAGATGCAAACTCCCTCAAATATATGAGAAATGTTGAAGTTCAACTTCACATTAAGAAGATAGACTTTGAAAATTTTCAATTATTACAAAGTGACAGTTGACCTCAATGGGCTTCAATGGATGTTATTCGATGATATCTGACAAAGTTAGATGCAAACTCACTCAAATATATGAGAAATGTTGAAATTCGACTTCACATTAGGAAGATAGACTTTGAAAATTTTCAATTATTACAAAGTGACAGTTGAACTCAATGGTCTTCAATCGATGTTATTCGATGATATCTGACAAAGTTAGATGCAAACTCACTCAAATATATGAGAAATGTTGAAATTCGACTTCACATTAGGAAGATAGACTTTGAAAATTTTCAATTATTACAAAGTGACAGTTGACCTCAATGGTCTTCAATCGATGTTATTCGATGATATCTGACAAAGTTAGATGCAAACTCACTCAAATATATGAGAAATGTTGAAATTCGACTTCAAATTAGGAAGATAGACTTTGAAAATTTTCAATTATTACAAAGTGACAGTTGACCTCAATGGTCTTCAATCGATGTTATTCGATGATATCTGACAAAGTTAGATGCAAACTCACTCAAATATATGAGAAATGTTGAAATTCGACTTCAAATTAGGAAGATAGACTTTGAAAATTTTCAATTATTACAAAGTGACAGTTGACCTCAATGGTCTTCAATCGATGTTATTCGATGATATCTGACAAAGTTAGATGCGAACTCACTCAAATATATGAGAAATGTTGAAATTCGACTTCAAATTAGGAAGATAGACTTTGAAAATTTTCCATATTTTCAAAGTGACAGTTGACCTCAATGGGCTCCAACGGATGTTATTCGATGATATCTGACAAAGTTAGATGCAAACTCACTCAAATATATGAGAAATGTTGAAATTCGACTTCACATTAGGAAGATAGACTTTGAAAATTCTCAATTATTACAAAGTGACAGTTGACCACAATGGTCTTCAATCGATGTTATTCGATGTTATTCGATGATATCTGACAAAGTTATATGCAAACTCACTCAAATATATGAGAAATGTTGAAATTCGAATTCACATTAGGAAGATAGACTTTGAAAATTTTCAATTATTACAAAGTGACAGTTGACCACAATGGTCTTCAATCGATGTTATTCGATGATATGTGAAAAAGTTAGATGCAAACTCACTCAAATATATGAGAAATGTTGAAATTCGACTTCACATTAGGAAGATAGACTTTGAAAATTTTCAATTATTACAAAGTGACAGTTGACCTCAATGGTCTTCAATCGATGTTATTCGATGATATCTGACAGAGTTAGATGCAAACTCACTCAAATATATGAGAAATGTTGAAATTCGACTTCAAATTAGGAAGATAGACTTTGAAAATTTTCAATTATTACAGAGTGACAGTTGACCTCAATGGGCTTCAATGGATGTTATTCGATGATATCTGACAAAGTTAGATGCAAACTCACTCAAATATATGAGAAATGTTGAAATTCGACTTCACATTAGGAAGATAGACTTTGAAAATTTTCAATTATTACAAAGTGACAGTTGACCTCAATGGTCTTCAATCGATGTTATTCGATGATATCTGACAGAGTTAGATGCAAACTCACTCAAATATATGAGAAATGTTGAAATTCGACTTCAAATTAGGAAGATAGACTTTGAAAATTTTCCATATTTTCAAAGTGACAGTTGACCTCAATGGGCTTCAATAGATGTTATTCGATGATATGTGAAAAAGTTAGATGCAAACTCACTCAAATATATGAGAAATGTTGAAATTCGACTTCACATTAGGAAGATAGACTTTGAAAATTTTCAATTATTACAAAGTGACAGTTGAACTCAATGGTCTTCAATCGATGTTATTCGATGATATCTGACAGAGTTAGATGCAAACTCACTCAAATATATGAGAAATGTTGAAATTCTACTTCACATTAGGAAGATAGATTTTGAAAATTTTCAATTATTACAAAGTGACAGTTAACCACAATGGTCTTCAATCGATGTTATTCGATGATATCTGACAAAGTTATATGCAAACTCACTCAAATATATGAGAAATGTTGAAATTCGAATTCACATTAGGAAGATAGACTTTGAAAATTTTCAATTATTACAAAGTGACAGTTGACCTCAATGGTCTTCAATCGATGTTAATCGATGATATCTGACAGAGTTAGAGGCAAACTCACTCAAATATATGAGAAATGTTGAAATTCGACTTCAAATTAGGAAGATAGACTTTGAAAATTTTCCATATTTTCAAAGTGACAGTTGACCTCAATGGGCTTCAATGGATGTTATTCGATGATATTTGACAGAGTTAGATGCAAACTCAATCAAATATATGAGAAATGTTGAAATTCGACTTCACATTAGGAAGATAGATTTTGAAAATTTTCAATTATTACAAAGTGACAGTTGGCCACAATGGTCTTCAATCGATGTTATTCGATGATATCTGACAGAGTTAGAGGCAAACTCACTCAAATATATGAGAAATGTTGAAATTCGACCTCAAATTAGGAAGATAGACTTTGAACATTTACCATATTTTCAAAGTGACAGTTGACCTCAATGGTCTTCAATCGATGTTATTCGATGATATCTGACAGAGTTAGATGTAAACTCACTCAAATATATGAGAAATGTTGAAATTCTACTTCACATTAGGAAGATAGATTTTGAAAATTTTCAATTATTACAAAGTGACAGTTAACCACAATGGTCTTCAATCGATGTTATTCGATGATATCTGACAAAGTTATATGCAAACTCACTCAAATATATGAGAAATGTTGAAATTCGAATTCACATTAGGAAGATAGACTTTGAAAATTTTCAATTATTACAAAGTGATAGTTGACCTCAATGGTCTTCAATCGATGTTAATCGATGATATCTGACAGAGTTAGAGGCAAACTCACTCAAATATATGAGAAATGTTGAAATTCGACTTCAAATTAGGAAGATAGACTTTGAAAATTTTCCATATTTTCAAAGTGACAGTTGACCTCAATGGGCTTCAATGGATGTTATTCGATGATATTTGACAGAGTTAGATGCAAACTCAATCAAATATATGAGAAATGTTGAAATTCGACTTCACATTAGGAAGATAGATTTTGAAAATTTTCAATTATTACAAAGTGACAGTTGACCACAATGGTATTCAATCGATGTTATTCGATGATATCTGACAGAGTTAGAGGCAAACTCACTCAAATATATGAGAAATGTTGAAATTCGACCTCAAATTAGGAAGATAGACTTTGAAAATTTTCCATATTTTCAAAGTGACAGTTGACCTCAATGGGCTTCAATGGATGTTATTCGATGATATCTGGCAAAGTTAGATGCAAACTCCCTCAAATATATGAGAAATGTTGAAGTTCAACTTCACATTAAGAAGATAGACTTTGAAAATTTTCAATTATTACAAAGTGACAGTTGACCTCAATGGGCTTCAATGGATGTTATTCGATGATATCTGACAAAGTTAGATGCAAACTCACTCAAATATATGAGAAATGTTGAAATTCGACTTCACATTAGGAAGATAGACTTTGAAAATTTTCAATTATTACAAAGTGACAGTTGAACTCAATGGTCTTCAATCGATGTTATTCGATGATATCTGACAAAGTTAGATGCAAACTCACTCAAATATATGAGAAATGTTGAAATTCGACTTCACATTAGGAAGATAGACTTTGAAAATTTTCAATTATTACAAAGTGACAGTTGACCTCAATGGTCTTCAATCGATGTTATTCGATGATATCTGACAAAGTTAGATGCAAACTCACTCAAATATATGAGAAATGTTGAAATTCGACTTCAAATTAGGAAGATAGACTTTGAAAATTTTCAATTATTACAAAGTGACAGTTGACCTCAATGGTCTTCAATCGATGTTATTCGATGATATCTGACAAAGTTAGATGCAAACTCACTCAAATATATGAGAAATGTTGAAATTCGACTTCAAATTAGGAAGATAGACTTTGAAAATTTTCAATTATTACAAAGTGACAGTTGACCTCAATGGTCTTCAATCGATGTTATTCGATGATATCTGACAAAGTTAGATGCGAACTCACTCAAATATATGAGAAATGTTGAAATTCGACTTCAAATTAGGAAGATAGACTTTGAAAATTTTCCATATTTTCAAAGTGACAGTTGACCTCAATGGGCTCCAACGGATGTTATTCGATGATATCTGACAAAGTTAGATGCAAACTCACTCAAATATATGAGAAATGTTGAAATTCGACTTCACATTAGGAAGATAGACTTTGAAAATTCTCAATTATTACAAAGTGACAGTTGACCTCAATGGTCTTCAATCGATGTTATTCGATGATATCTGACAGAGTTAGATGCAAACTCACTCAAATATATGGGAAATGTTGAAATTCGACTTCACATTAGGAAGATAGACTTTGAAAATTTTCAATTATTACAAAGTGACAGTTGACCTCAATAGGCTTCAATGGATGTTATTCGATGATACCTGACAAAGTTAGATGCAAACTCACTCAAATATATGAGAAATGTTGAAATTCGACTTCAAATTAGGAAGATAGACTTTGAAAATTTTCCATATTTTCAAAGTGACAGTTGACCTCAATGGGCTTCAATGGATGTTATTCGATGATATCTGACAGAGTTAGATGCAAACTCACTCAAATATATGAGAAATGTTGAAATTCGACTTCACATTAGGAAGATAGACTTTGAAAATTTTCAATTATTACAAAGTGACAGTTGACCACAATGGTCTTCAATCGATGTTATACGATGATATGTGAAAAAGTTAGATGCAAACTCACTCAAATATATGAGAAATGTTGAAATTCGACTTCACATTAGGAAGATAGACTCTGAAAATTTTCAATTATTACAAAGTGACAGTTGACCTCAATGGGCTTCAATGGATGTTATTCGATGATTTCTGACAAAGTTATATGCAAACTCACTCAAATATATGAGAAATGTTGAAATTCGAATTCACATTAGGAAGATAGACTTTGAAAATTTTCAATTATTACAAAGTGACAGTTGACCTCAATGGGCTTCAATGGATGTTATTCGATGATATCTGACAAAGTTAGATGCAAACTCACTCAAATATATGAGAAATGTTGAAATTCGACTTCACATTAGGAAGATAGACTTTGAAAATTTTCAATTATTACAAAGTGACAGTTGACCTCAATGGTCTTCAATCGATGTTATTCGATGATATCTGACAGAGTTAGATGCAAACTCACTCAAATATATGAGAAATGTTGAAATTCTACTTCACATTAGGAAGATAGATTTTGAAAATTTTCAATTATTACAAAGTGACAGTTGACCACAATGGTCTTCAATCGATGTTATTCGATGATATCTGACAAAGTTATATGCAAACTCACTCAAATATATGAGAAATGTTGAAATTCGAATTCACATTAGGAAGATAGACTTTGAAAATTTTTAATTATTACAAAGTGACAGTTGACCTCAATGGTCTTCAATCGATGTTATTCGATGATATCTGACAGAGTTAGAGGCAAACTCACTCAAATATATGAGAAATGTTGAAATTCGACTTCAAATTAGGAAGATAGACTTTGAAAATTTTCCATATTTTCAAAGTGACAGTTGACCTCAATGGTCTTCAATCGATGTTATTCGATGATATCTGACAGAGTTAGATGCAAACTCACTCAAATTTATGAGAAATGTTGAAATTCTACTTCACATTAGGAAGATAGATTTTGAAAATTTTCAATTATTACAAAGTGACAGTTGACCACAATGGTCTTCAATCGATGTTATTCGATGTTATTCGATGATATCTGACAAAGTTATATGCAAACTCACTCAAATATATGAGAAATGTTGAAATTCGAATTCACATTAGGAAGATAGACTTTGAAAATTTTCAATTATTACAAAGTGACAGTTGACCACAATGGTCTTCAATCGATGTTATTCGATGATATGTGAAAAAGTTAGATGCAAACTCACTCAAATATATGAGAAATGTTGAAATTCGACTTCACATTAGGAAGATAGACTTTGAAAATTTTCAATTATTACAAAGTGACAGTTGACCTCAATGGTCTTCAATCGATGTTATTCGATGATATCTGACAGAGTTAGATGCAAACTCACTCAAATATATGAGAAATGTTGAAATTCTACTTCACATTAGGAAGATAGATTTTGAAAATTTTCAATTATTACAAAGTGACAGTTGACCACAATGGTCTTCAATCGATGTTATTCGATGATATCTGACAAAGTTATATGCAAACTCACTCAAATATATGAGAAATGTTGAAATTCGAATTCACATTAGGAAGATAGACTTTGAAAATTTTTAATTATTACAAAGTGACAGTTGACCTCAATGGTCTTCAATCGATGTTATTCGATGATATCTGACAGAGTTAGAGGCAAACTCACTCAAATATATGAGAAATGTTGAAATTCGACTTCAAATTAGGAAGATAGACTTTGAAAATTTTCCATATTTTCAAAGTGACAGTTGACCTCAATGGTCTTCAATCGATGTTATTCGATGATATCTGACAGAGTTAGATGCAAACTCACTCAAATTTATGAGAAATGTTGAAATTCTACTTCACATTAGGAAGATAGATTTTGAAAATTTTCAATTATTACAAAGTGACAGTTGACCACAATGGTCTTCAATCGATGTTATTCGATGTTATTCGATGATATCTGACAAAGTTATATGCAAACTCACTCAAATATATGAGAAATGTTGAAATTCGAATTCACATTAGGAAGATAGACTCTGAAAATTTTCAATTATTACAAAGTGACAGTTGACCACAATGGTCTTCAATCGATGTTATTCGATGATATGTGAAAAAGTTAGATGCAAACTCACTCAAATATATGAGAAATGTTGAAATTCGACTTCACATTAGGAAGATAGACTTTGAAAATTTTCAATTATTACAAAGTGACAGTTGACCTCAATGGTCTTCAATCGATGTTATTCGATGATATCTGACAGAGTTAGATGCAAACTCACTCAAATATATGAGAAATGTTGAAATTCGACTTCAAATTAGGAAGATAGACTTTGAAAATTTTCAATTATTACAGAGTGACAGTTGACCTCAATGGGCTTCAATGGATGTTATTCGATGATATCTGACAAAGTTATATGCAAACTCACTCAAATATATGAGAAATGTTGAAATTCGAATTCACATTAGGAAGATAGACTTTGAAAATTTTCAATTATTACAAAGTGATAGTTGACCTCAATGGTCTTCAATCGATGTTAATCGATGATATCTGACAGAGTTAGAGGCAAACTCACTCAAATATATGAGAAATGTTGAAATTCGACTTCAAATTAGGAAGATAGACTTTGAAAATTTTCCATATTTTCAAAGTGACAGTTGACCTCAATGGGCTTCAATGGATGTTATTCGATGATATTTGACAGAGTTAGATGCAAACTCAATCAAATATATGAGAAATGTTGAAATTCGACTTCACATTAGGAAGATAGATTTTGAAAATTTTCAATTATTACAAAGTGACAGTTGACCACAATGGTCTTCAATCGATGTTATTCGATGATATCTGACAGAGTTAGAGGCAAACTCACTCAAATATATGAGAAATGTTGAAATTCGACCTCAAATTAGGAAGATAGACTTTGAAAATTTTCCATATTTTCAAAGTGACAGTTGACCTCAATGGGCTTCAATGGATGTTATTCGATGATATCTGGCAAAGTTAGATGCAAACTCCCTCAAATATATGAGAAATGTTGAAGTTCAACTTCACAATAAGAAGATAGACTTTGAAAATTTTCAATTATTACAAAGTGACAGTTGACCTCAATGGGCTTCAATGGATGTTATTCGATGATATCTGACAAAGTTAGATGCAAACTCACTCAAATATATGAGAAATGTTGAAATTCGACTTTACATTAGGAAGATAGACTTTGAAAATTTTCAATTATTACAAAGTGACAGTTGAACTCAATGGTCTTCAATCGATGTTATTCGATGATATCTGACAAAGTTGGATGCAAACTCACTCAAATATATGAGAAATGTTGAAATTCGACTTCACATTAGGAAGATAGACTTTGAAAATTTTCAATTATTACAAAGTGACAGTTGACCTCAATGGTCTTCAATCGATGTTATTCGATGATATCTGACAAAGTTAGATGCAAACTCACTCAAATATATGAGAAATGTTGAAATTCGACTTCAAATTAGGAAGATAGACTTTGAAAATTTTCAATTATTACAAAGTGACAGTTGACCTCAATGGTCTTCAATCGATGTTATTCGATGATATCTGACAAAGTTAGATGCAAACTCACTCAAATATATGAGAAATGTTGAAATTCGACTTCAAATTAGGAAGATAGACTTTGAAAATTTTCAATTATTACAAAGTGACAGTTGACCTCAATGGTCTTCAATCGATGTTATTCGATGATATCTGACAAAGTTAGATGCGAACTCACTCAAATATATGAGAAATGTTGAAATTCGACTTCAAATTAGGAAGATAGACTTTGAAAATTTTCCATATTTTCAAAGTGACAGTTGACCTCAATGGGCTCCAACGGATGTTATTCGATGATATCTGACAAAGTTAGATGCAAACTCACTCAAATATATGAGAAATGTTGAAATTCGACTTCACATTAGGAAGATAGACTTTGAAAATTCTCAATTATTACAAAGTGACAGTTGACCTCAATGGTCTTCAATCGATGTTATTCGATGATATCTGACAGAGTTAGATGCAAACTCACTCAAATATATGAGAAATGTTGAAATTCGACTTCACATTAGGAAGATAGACTTTGAAAATTTTCAATTATTACAAAGTGACAGTTGACCTCAATAGACTTCAATGGATGTTATTCGATGATATCTGACAAAGTTAGATGCAAACTCACTCAAATATATGAGAAATGTTGAAATTCGACTTCAAATTAGGAAGATAGACTTTGAAAATTTTCAATTATTACAAAATGACAGTTGACCTCAATGGTCTTCAATCGATGTTATTCGATGATATCTGACAAAGTTAGATGCAAACTCACTCAAATATATGAGAAATGTTGAAATTCGACTTCACATTAGGAAGATAGACTTTGAAAATTTTCCATATTTTCAAAGTGAAAGTTGACCTCAATGGGCTTCGATGGATGTTATTCGATGATATCTGACAAAGTTAGATGCAAACTCCCTAAAATATATGAGAAATGTTGAAGTTCAACTTCACATTAAGAAGATAGACTTTGAAAATTTTCAATTATTACAAAGTGACAGTTGACCTCAATGGGCTTCAATGGATGTTATTCGATGATATCTGACAAAGTTAGATGCAAACTCACTCAAATATATGAGAAATGTTGAAATTCGACTTCACATTAGGAAGATAGACTTTGAAAATTTTCAATTATTACAAAGTGACAGTTGAACTCAATGGTCTTCAATCGATGTTATTCGATGATATCTCACAAAGTTAGATGCAAACTCACTCAAATATATGAGAAATGTTGAAATTCGACTTCACATTAGGAAGATAGACTTTGAAAATTTTCAATTATTACAAAGTGACAGTTGAACTCAATGGTCTTCAATCGATGTTATTCGATGATATTTGACAGAGTTAGATGCAAACTCACTCAAATATATGAGAAATGTTGAAATTCGACTTCACATTAGGAAGATAGACTTTGAAAATTTTCAATTATTACAAAGTGACAGTTGACCACAATGGTCTTCAATCGATGTTATTCGATGATATCTGACAAAGTTAGATGCAAACTCACTCAAATATATGAGAAATGTTGAAATTCGACTTCACATTAGGAAGATAGACTTTGAAAATTTTCAATTATTACAAAGTGACAGTTGACCTCAATGGTCTTCAATCGATGTTATTCGATGATATCTGACAAAGTTAGATGCAAACTCACTCAAATATATGAGAAATGTTGAAATTCGGCTTCAAATTAGGAAGATAGATTTTGAAAATTTTCAATTATTACAAAGTGACAGTTGACCTCAATGGTCTTCAATCGATGTATTCGATGATATCTGACAAAGTTAGATGCGAACTCACTCAAATATATGAGAAATGTTGAAATTCGACTTCAAATTAGGAAGATAGACTTTGAAAATTTTCCATATTTTCAAAGTGACAGTTGACCTCAATGGGCTCCAACGGATGTTATTCGATGATATCTGACAAAGTTAGATGCAAACCCACTCAAATATATGAGAAATGTTGAAATTCGACTTCAAATTAGGAAGATAGACTTTGAAAATTTTCCATATTTTCAAAGTGACAGTTGACCTCAATGGGCTCCAACGGATGTTATTCGATGATATCTGACAAAGTTAGATGCAAACTCACTCAAATATATGAGAAATGTTGAAATTCGACTTCACATTAGGAAGATAGACTTTGAAAATTCTCAATTATTACAAAGTGACAGTTGACCTCAATGGTCTTCAATCGATGTTATTCGATGATATCTGACAGAGTTAGATGCAAACTCACTCAAATATATGAGAAATGTTGAAATTCGACTTCACATTAGGAAGATAGACTTTGAAAATTTTCAATTATTACAAAGTGACAGTTGACCTCAATAGGCTTCAATGGATGTTATTCGATGATATCTGACAAAGTTAGATGCAAACTCACTCAAATATATGAGAAATGTTGAAATTCGACTTCAAATTAGGAAGATAGACTTTGAAAATTTTCAATTATTACAAAGTGACAGTTGACCTCAATGGTCTTCAATCGATGTTATTCGATGATATCTGACAAAGTTAGATGCAAACTCACTCAAATATATGAGAAATGTTGAAATTCGACTTCAAATTAGGAAGATAGACTTTGAAAATTTTCAATTATTACAAAGTGACAGTTGACCTCAATGGTCTTCAATCGATGTTATTCGATGATATCTGACAGAGTTAGATGCAAACTCACTCAAATATATGAGAAATGTTGAAATTCGACTTCACATTAGGAAGATAGACTTTGAAAATTTTCAATTATTACAAAGTGACAGTTGAACTCAATGGTCTTCAATCGATGTTATTCGATGATATCTGACAGAGTTAGATGCAAACTCACTCAAATATATGAGAAATGTTGAAATTCGACTTCACATTAGGAAGATAGACTTTGAAAATTTTAAAATTATTACAAAGTGACAGTTGACCACAATGGTCTTCAATCGATGTTATTCGATGATATCTGACAAAGTTAGATGCAAACTCACTCAAATATATGAGAAATGTTGAAATTCGACTTCAAATTAGGAAGATAGACTTTGAAAATTTTCAATTATTACAAAGTGACAGTTGACCTCAATGGTCTTCAATCGATGTTATTCGATGATATCTGACAGAGTTAGATGCAAACTCACTCAAATATATGAGAAATGTTGAAATTCGACTTCACATTAGGAAGATAGACTTTGAAAATTTTCAATTATTACAAAGTGACAGTTGAACTCAATGGTCTTGAATCGATGTTATTCGATGATACTTGACAGAGTTAGATGCAAACTCACTCAAATATATGAGAAATGTTGAAATTCGATTTCACATTAGGAAGATAGACTTTGAAAATTTTCAATTATTACAAAGTGACAGTTGAACTCAATGGTATTCAATCGATGTTATTCGATGATATCTGACAGAGTTAGATGCAAACTCACTCAAATATATGAGAAATGTTGTAATTCGACTTCACATTAGGAAGATAGACTTTGAAAATTTTCCATATTTACAGTGACAGTTGACCTCAATGGGCTCCAACGGATGTTATTCGATGATATCTGACAAAGTTAGATGCAAACTCACTCAAATATATGAGAAATGTTGAAATTCGTCTTCACATTAGGAAGATAGACTTTGAAAATTTTCAATTATTACAAAGTGACAGTTGAACTCAATGGTCTTCAATCGATGTTATTCGATGATATCTGACAGAGTTAGATGCAAACTCACTCAAATATATGAGAAATGTTGAAATTCGACTTCACATTAGGAAGATAGACTTTGAAAATTTTCAATTATTACAAAGTGACAGTTGACCACAATGGTCTTCAATCGATGTTATTCGATGATATCTGACAAAGTTAGATGCAAACTCACTCAAATATATGAGAAATGTTGAAATTCGACTTCAAATTAGGAAGATAGACTTTGAAAATTTTCAATTATTACAAAGTGACAGTTGACCTCAATGGTCTTCAATCGATGTTATTCGATGATATCTGACAGAGTTAGATGCAAACTCACTCAAATATATGAGAAATGTTGAAATTCGACTTCACATTAGGAAGATAGACTTTGAAAATTTTCAATTATTACAAAGTGACAGTTGAACTCAATGGTCTTGAATCGATGTTATTCGATGATACTTGACAGAGTTAGATGCAAACTCACTCAAATATATGAGAAATGTTGAAATTCGATTTCACATTAGGAAGATAGACTTTGAAAATTTTCAATTATTACAAAGTGACAGTTGAACTCAATGGTCTTCAATCGATGTTATTCGATGATATCTGACAGAGTTAGATGCAAACTAACTCAAATATATGAGAAATGTTGAAATTCGACTTCACATTAGGAAGATAGACTTTGAAAATTTTCAATTATTACAAAGTGACAGTTGACCTCAATGGTCTTCAATCGATGTTATTCGATGATATCTGACATTGTTAGATGCAAACTCACTCAAATATATGAGAAATGTTGAAATTCGACTTCAAATTAGGAAGATAGACTTTGAAAATTTTCAATTATCACAAAGTGACAGTTGACCTCAATGGTCTTCAATCGATGTTATTCGATGATATCTGACTGAGTTAGATGCAAACTCACTCAAATATATGAGAAATGTTGAAATTCGACTTCAAATTAGGAAGATAGACTTCGAAAATTCTCCATATTTACAGTGACAGTTGACCTCAATGGGCTCCAACGGATGTTATTCGATGATATCTGACAAAGTTAGACGCAAACTCACTCAAATGTATGAGAAATGTTGAAATTCGACTTCACATTAGGAAGATAGACTTTGAAAATTTTCAATTATTACAAAGTGACAGTTGAACTCAATGGTCTTCAATCGATGTTATTCGATGATATCTGACAGAGTTAGATGCAAACTCACTCAAATATATGAGAAATGTTGAAATTCGACTTCACATTAGGAAGATAGACTTTGAAAATTTTCCATATTTTCAAAGTGACAGTTGAACTCAATGGTCTTCAATCGATGTTATTCGATGATATCTGACAGAGTTAGATGCAAACTCACTCAAATATATGAGAAATGTTGAAATTCGACTTCACATTAGGAAGATAGACTTTGAAAATTTTAAAATTATTACAAAGTGACAGTTGACCACAATGGTCTTCAATCGATGTTATTCGATGATATCTGACAAAGTTAGATGCAAACTCACTCAAATATATGAGAAATGTTGAAATTCGACTTCAAATTAGGAAGATAGACTTTGAAAATTTTCAATTATTACAAAGTGACAGTTGACCTCAATGGTCTTCAATCGATGTTATTCGATGATATCTGACAGAGTTAGATGCAAACTCACTCAAATATATGAGAAATGTTGAAATTCGACTTCACATTAGGAAGATAGACTTTGAAAATTTTCAATTATTACAAAGTGACAGTTGAACTCAATGGTCTTGAATCGATGTTATTCGATGATACTTGACAGAGTTAGATGCAAACTCACTCAAATATATGAGAAATGTTGAAATTCGATTTCACATTAGGAAGATAGACTTTGAAAATTTTCAATTATTACAAAGTGACAGTTGAACTCAATGGTCTTCAATCGATGTTATTCGATGATATCTGACAGAGTTAGATGCAAACTCACTCAAATATATGAGAAATGTTGAAATTCGACTTCACATTAGGAAGATAAACTTTGAAAATTTTCCATATTTACAGTGACAGTTGACCTCAATGGGCTCCAACGGATGTTATTCGATGATATCTGACAAAGTTAGATGCAAACTCACTCAAATATATGAGAAATGTTGAAATTCGTCTTCACATTAGGAAGATAGACTTTGAAAATTTTCAATTATTACAAAGTGACAGTTGAACTCAATGGTCTTCAATCGATGTTATTCGATGATATCTGACAGAGTTAGATGCAAACTCACTCAAATATATGAGAAATGTTGAAATTCGACTTCACATTAGGAAGATAGACTTTGAAAATTTTCAATTATTACAAAGTGACAGTTGACCACAATGGTCTTCAATCGATGTTATTCGATGATATCTGACAAAGTTAGATGCAAACTCACTCAAATATATGAGAAATGTTGAAATTCGACTTCAAATTAGGAAGATAGACTTTGAAAATTTTCAATTATTACAAAGTGACAGTTGACCTCAATGGTCTTCAATCGATGTTATTCGATGATATCTGACAGAGTTAGATGCAAACTCACTCAAATATATGAGAAATGTTGAAATTCGACTTCACATTAGGAAGATAGACTTTGAAAATTTTCAATTATTACAAAGTGACAGTTGAACTCAATGGTCTTGAATCGATGTTATTCGATGATACTTGACAGAGTTAGATGCAAACTCACTCAAATATATGAGAAATGTTGAAATTCGATTTCACATTAGGAAGATAGACTTTGAAAATTTTCAATTATTACAAAGTGACAGTTGAACTCAATGGTCTTCAATCGATGTTATTCGATGATATCTGACAGAGTTAGATGCAAACTAACTCAAATATATGAGAAATGTTGAAATTCGACTTCACATTAGGAAGATAGACTTTGAAAATTTTCAATTATTACAAAGTGACAGTTGACCTCAATGGTCTTCAATCGATGTTATTCGATGATATCTGACAAAGTTAGATGCAAACTCACTCAAATATATGAGAAATGTTGAAATTCGACTTCAAATTAGGAAGATAGACTTTGAAAATTTTCAATTATCACAAAGTGACAGTTGACCTCAATGGTCTTCAATCGATGTTATTCGATGATATCTGACTGAGTTAGATGCAAACTCACTCAAATATATGAGAAATGTTGAAATTCGACTTCAAATTAGGAAGATAGACTTCGAAAATTCTCCATATTTACAGTGACAGTTGACCTCAATGGGCTCCAACGGATGTTATTCGATGATATCTGACAAAGTTAGACGCAAACTCACTCAAATGTATGAGAAATGTTGAAATTCGACTTCACATTAGGAAGATAGACTTTGAAAATTTTCAATTATTACAAAGTGACAGTTGAACTCAATGGTCTTCAATCGATGTTATTCGATGATATCTGACAGAGTTAGATGCAAACTCACTCAAATATATGAGAAATGTTGAAATTCGACTTCACATTAGGAAGATAGACTTTGAAAATTTTCCATATTTTCAAAGTGACAGTTGAACTCAATGGTCTTCAATCGATGTTATTCGATGATATCTGACAGAGTTAGATGCAAACTCACTCAAATATATGAGAAATGTTGAAATTCGACTTCACATTAGGAAGATAGACTTTGAAAATTTTCAATTATTACAAAGTGACAGTTGACCTCAATGGTCTTCAATGGATGTTATTCGATGATATGTGAAAAAGTTAGATGCAAACTCACTCAAATATATGAGAAATGTTGAAATTCGACTTCAAATTAGGAAGATAGACTTTGAAAATTTTCAATTATTACAAAGTGACAGTTGACCTCAATGGTCTTCAATCGATGTTATTCGATGATATCTGACAGAGTTAGATGCAAACTCACTCAAATATATGAGAAATGTTGAAATTCGACTTCAAATTAGGAAGATAGACTCTGAAAATTTTCAATTATTACAAAGTGACAGTTGACCTCAATGGGCTTCAATGGATGTTATTCGATGATATCTGACAAAGTTAGATGCAAACTCACTCAAATATATGAGAAATGTTGAAATTCTACTTCACATTAGGAAGATAGATTTTGAAAATTTTCATTTATTACAAAGTGACAGTTGACCACAATGGTCTTCAATCGATGTTATTCGATGATACCTGACAGAGTTATATGCAAACTCACTCAAATATATGAGAAATGTTGAAATTCGAATTCACATTAGGAAGATAGACTTTGAAGCTTTTCAATTATTACAAAGTGACAGTTGACCTCAATGGGCTTCAATGGATGTTATTCGATGATATCTGACAGAGTTAGATGCAAACTCACTCAAATATATGAGAAATGTTGAAATTCGACTTCACATTAGGAAGATAGACTTTGAAAATTTTCAATTATTACAAAGTGACAGTTGACCTCAATGGTCTTCAATCGATGTTATTCGATGATATCTGACAGAGTTAGATGCAAACTCACTGAAATATATGAGAAATGTTGAAATTCGACTTCAAATTAGGAAGATAGACTTTGAAAATTTTCAATTATTACAAAGTGACAGTTGACCTCAATGGTCTTCAATCGATGTTATTCGATGATATCTGACAGAGTTAGATGCAAACTCACTCAAATATATGAGAAATGTTGAAATTCGACTTCAAATTAGGAAGATAGACTTTGAAAATTTTCCATATTTTCAAAGTGACAGTTGACCTCAATGGGCTTCAATGGATGTTATTCGATGATATCTGACAGAGTTAGATGCAAACTCACTCAAATATATGAGAAATGTTGAAAATCGACTTCACATTAGGAAGATAGACTTTGAAAATTTTCCATATTTTCAAAGTGACAGTTGACCTCAATGGTCTTCAATGGATGTTATTCGATGATATGTGAAAAAGTTTGATGCAAACTCACTCAAATATATGAGAAATGTTGAAATTCGACTTCACATTAGGAAGATAGACTTTGAAAATTTTCAATTATTACAAAGTGACAGTTGACCTCAATGGTCTTCAATCGATGTTATTCGATGATATCTGACAGAGTTAGATGCAAACTCACTCAAATATATGAGAAATGTTGAAATTCGACTTCAAATTAGGAAGATAGACTCTGAAAATTTTCAATTATTACAAAGTGACAGTTGACCTCAATGGGCTTCAATGGATGTTATTCGATGATATCTGACAAAGTTAGATGCAAACTCACTCAAATATATGAGAAATGTTGAAATTCTACTTCACATTAGGAAGATAGATTTTGAAAATTTTCATTTATTACAAAGTGACAGTTGACCACAATGGTCTTCAATCGATGTTATTCGATGATATCTGACAAAGTTATATGCAAACTCACTCAAATATATGAGAAATGTTGAAATTCGAATTCACATTAGGAAGATAGACTTTGAAACTTTTCAATTATTACAAAGTGACAGTTGACCTCAATGGTCTTCAATCGATGTTATTCGATGATATCTGACAGAGTTAGATGCAAACTCACTCAAATATATGAGAAATGTTGAAATTCGACTTCAAATTAGGAAGATAGACTTTGAAAATTTTCAATTATTACAAAGTGACAGTTGACCTCAATGGTCTTCAATCGATGTTATTCGATGATATCTGACAGAGTTAGATGCAAACTCACTCAAATATATGAGAAATGTTGAAATTCGACTTCACATTAGGAAGATAGACTTTGAAAATTTTCAATTATTACAAAGTGACAGTTGAACTCAATGGTCTTCAATCGATGTTATTCGATGATATCCGACAGAGTTAGATGCAAACTCACTCAAATATATGAGAAATGTTGAAATTCGACTTCACATTAGGAAGATAGACTTTGAAAATTTTCAATTATTACAAAGTGACAGTTGACCTCAATGGTCTTCAATCGATTTTATTCGATGATATCTGACAAAGTTAGATGCAAACTCACTCAAATATATGAGAAATGTTGAAATTCGACTTCAAATTAGGAAGATAGACTTTGAAAATTTTCAATTATTACAAAGTGACAGTTGACCTCAATGGTCTTCAATCGATGTTATTCGATGATATCTGACTGAGTTAGATGCAAACTCACTCAAATATATGAGAAATGTTGAAATTCGACTTCAAATTAGGAAGATAGACTTTGAAAATTTTCCATATTTACAGTGACAGTTGACCTCAATGGGCTCCAACGGATGTTATTCGATGATATCTGACAAAGTTAGATGCAAACTCACTCAAATATATGAGAAATGTTGAAATTCGACTTCACATTAGGAAGATAGACTTTGAAAATTTTCAATTATTACAAAGTGACAGTTGACCTCAATGGTCTTCAATCGATGTTATTCGATGATATCTGACAGAGTTAGATGCAAACTCACTCAAATATATGAGAAATGTTGAAATTCGAATTCACATTAGGAAGATAGACTTTGAAAATTTTCAATTATTACAAAGTGACAGTTGACCTCAATGGTCTTCAATCGATGTTATTCGATGATATCTGACAGAGTTAGATGCAAACTCACTCAAATATATGAGAAATGTTGAAATTCGACTTCAAATTAGGAAGATAGACTTTGAAAATTTTCCATATTTTCAAAATGACAGTTGACCTCAATGGGCTTCAATGGATGTTATTCGATGATATCTGACAGAGTTAGATGCAAACTCACTCAAATATATGAGAAATGTTGAAAATCGACTTCACATTAGGAAGATAGACTTTGAAAATTTTCCATATTTTCAAAGTGACAGTTGACATCAATGGGCTTCAATGGATGTTATTCGATGATATCTGACAAAGTTAGATGCAAACTCACTCAAATATATGAGAAATGTTGAAATTCGAATTCACATTAGGAAGATAGACTTTGAAAATTTTCAATTATTACAAAGTGACAGTTGACCTCAATGGTCTTCAATCGATGTTATTCGATGATATCTGACAGTTAGATGCAAACTCACTCAAATATATGAGAAATGTTGAAATTCGACTTCAAATTAGGAAGATAGACTCTGAAAATTTTCAATTATTACAAAGTGACAGTTGACCTCAATGGGCTTCAATGGATGTTATTCGATGATATCTGACAAAGTTAGATGCAAACTCACTCAAATATATGAGAAATGTTGAAATTCTACTTCACATTAGGAAGATAGATTTTGAAAATTTTCAATTATTACAAAGTGGCAGTTGACCACAATGGTCTTCAATCGATGTTATTCGATGATATCTGACAAAGTTATATGCAAACTCACTCAAATATATGAGAAATGTTGAAATTCGAATTCACATTAGGAAGATAGACTTTGAAAATTTTCAATTATTACAAAGTGACAGTTGACCTCAATTGTTCTTCAATCGATGTTATTCGATGATATCTGACAGAGTTAGATGCAAACTCACTCAAATATATGAGAAATGTTGAAATTCTACTTCACATTAGGAAGATAGATTTTGAAAATTTTCAATTATTACAAAGTGACAGTTGACCACAATGGTCTTCAATCGATGTTATTCGATGATATCTGACAAAGTTATATGCAAACTCACTCAAATATATGAGAAATGTTGAAATTCGAATTCACATTAGGAAGATAGACTTTGAAAATTTTCAATTATTACAAAGTGACAGTTGACCTCAATGGTCTTCAATCGATGTTATTCGATGATATCTGACAGAGTTAGATGCAAACTCACTCAAATATATGAGAAATGTTGAAATTCGACTTCAAATTAGGAAGATAGACTTTGAAAATTTTCCATATTTTCAAAGTGACAGTTGACCTCAATGGGCTTCAATGGATGTTATTCGATGATATCTGACAGAGTTAGATGCAAACTCACTCAAATATATGAGAAATGTTGAAAATCGACTTCACATTAGGAAGATAGACTTTGAAAATTTTCCATATTTTCAAAGTGACAGTTGACATCAATGGTCTTCAATGGATGTTATTCGATGATATGTGAAAAAGTTATATGCAAACTCACTCAAATATATGAGAAATGTTGAAATTCGAATTCACATTAGGAAGATAGACTTTGAAAATTTTCAATTATTACAAAGTGACAGTTGACCTCAATGGTCTTCAATCGATGTTATTCGATGATATCTGACAGAGTTAGATGCAAACTCACTCAAATATATGAGAAATGTTGAAATTCGACTTCAAATTAGGAAGATAGACTCTGAAAATTTTCAATTATTACAAAGTGACAGTTGACCTCAATGGGCTTCAATGGATGTTATTCGATGATATCTGACAAAGTTAGATGCAAACTCACTCAAATATATGAGAAATGTTGAAATTCTACTTCACATTAGGAAGATAGATTTTGAAAATTTTCAATTATTACAAAGTGACAGTTGACCACAATGGTCTTCAATCGATGTTATTCGATGATATCTGACAAAGTTATATGCAAACTCACTCAAATATATGAGAAATGTTGAAATTCGAATTCACATTAGGAAGATAGACTTTGAAAATTTTCAATTATTACAAAGTGACAGTTGACCTCAATGGTCTTCAATCGATGTTATTCGATGATATCTGACAGAGTTAGATGCAAACTCACTCAAATATATGAGAAATGTTGAAATTCGACTTCAAATTAGGAAGATAGACTTTGAAAATTTTCCATATTTTCAAAGTGACAGTTGACCTCAATGGGCTTCAATGGATGTTATTCGATGATATCTGACAGAGTTAGATGCAAACTCACTCAAATATATGAGAAATGTTGAAAATCGACTTCACATTAGGAAGATAGACTTTGAAAATTTTCCATATTTTCAAAGTGACAGTTGACCTCAATGGTCTTCAATGGATGTTATTCGATGATATGTGAAAAAGTTAGATGCAAACTCACTCAAATATATGAGAAATGTTGAAATTCGACTTCACATTAGGAAGATAGACTTTGAAAATTTTCAATTATTACAAAGTGACAGTTGACTTCAATGGTCTTCAATCGATGTTATTCGATGATATCTGACAGAGTTAGATGCGAACTCACTCAAATATATGAGAAATGTTGAAATTCGACTTCAAATTAGGAAGATAGACTCTGAAAATTTTCAATTATTACAAAGTGACAGTTGACCTCAATGGGCTTCAATGGATGTTATTCGATGATATCTGACAAAGTTAGATGGAAACTCACTCAAATATATGAGAAATGTTGAAATTCTACTTCACATTAGGAAGATAGATTTTGAAAATTTTCAATTATTACAAAGTGACAGTTGACCACAATGGTCTTCAATCGATGTTATTCGATGATATCTGACAAAGTTATATGCAAACTCACTCAAATATATGAGAAATGTTGAAATTCGAATTCACATTAGGAAGATAGACTTTGAAAATTTTCAATTATTACAAAGTGACAGTTGACCTCAATGGTCTTCAATCGATGTTATTCGATGATATCTGACAGAGTTAGATGCAAACTCACTCAAATATATGAGAAATGTTGAAATTCGACTTCAAATTAGGAAGATAGACTTTGAAAATTTTCCATATTTTCAAAGTGACAGTTGACCTCAATGGGCTTCAATGGATGTTATTCGATGATATCTGACAGAGTTAGATGCAAACTCACTCAAATATATGAGAAATGTTGAAATTCGACTTCACATTAGGAAGATAGACTTTGAAAATTTCCAATTATTACAAAGTGACAGTTGAACTCAATGTTCTTCAATCGATGTTATTCGATGATATCTGACAGAGTTAGATGCAAACTCACTCAAATATATGAGGAATGTTGAAATTCGACTTCACATTAGGAAGATAGACTTTGAAAATTTTCAATTATTACAAAGTGACAGTTGACGTCAATGGTCTTCAATCGATGTTATTCGATGATATCTGACAAAGTTAGATGCAAACTCACTCAAATATATGAGAAATGTTGAAATTCGACTTCAAATTAGGAAGATAGACTTTGAAAATTTTCAATTATTACAAAGTGACAGTTGACCTCAATGGTCTTCAATCGATGTTATTCGATGATATCTGACTGAGTTAGATGCAAACTCACTCAAATATATGAGAAATGTTGAAATTCGACTTCAAATTAGGAAGATAGACTTTGAAAATTTTCCATATTTACAGTGACAGTTGACCTCAATGGGCTCCAACGGATGTTATTCGATGATATCTGACAAAGTTAGATGCAAACTCACTCAAATATATGAGAAATGTTGAAATTCGACTTCACATTAGGAAGATAGACTTTGAAAATTTTCAATTATTACAAAGTGACAGTTGACCTCAATGGTCTTCAATCGATGTTATACGATGATATGTGAAAAAGTTAGATGCAAACTCACTCAAATATATGAGAAATGTTGAAATTCGACTTCACATTAGGAAGATAGACTTTGAAAATTTTCAATTATTACAAAGTGACAGTTGACCTCAATGCTCTTCAATCGATGTTATTCGATGATATCTGACAGAGTTAGATGCAAACTCACTCAAATATATGAGAAATGTTGAAATTCGACTTCAAATTAGGAAGATAGACTTTGAAAATTTTCAATTATTACAAAGTGACAGTTGACCTCAATGGGCTTCAATGGATGTTATTCGATGATATCTGACAAAGTTAGATGCAAACTCACTCAAATATATGAGAAATGTTGAAATTCGACTTCACATTAGGAAGATAGACTTTGAAAATTTTCAATTATTACAAAGTGACAGTTGACCTCAATGGTCTTCAATCGATGTTATTCGATGATATCTGACAGAGTTAGATGCAAACTCACTCAAATATATGAGAAATGTTGAAATTCTACTTCACATTAGGAAGATAGATTTTGAAAATTTTCAATTATTACAAAGTGACAGTTGACCACAATGGTCTTCAATCGATGTTATTCGATGATATCTGACAAAGTTATATGCAAACTCACTCAAATATATGAGAAATGTTGAAATTCGAATTCACATTAGGAAGATAGACTTTGAAAATTTTCAATTATTACAAAGTGACAGTTGACCTCAATGGTCTTCAATCGATGTTATTCGATGATATCTGACAGAGTTAGAGGCAAACTCACTCAAATATATGAGAAATGTTGAAATTCGACTTCAAATTAGGAAGATAGACTTTGAAAATTTTCCATATTTTCAAAGTGACAGTTGACCTCAATGGGCTTCAATGGATGTTATTCGATGATATCTGACAGAGTTAGATGCAAACTCAATCAAATATATGAGAAATGTTGAAATTCGACTTCACATTAGGAAGATAGATTTTGAAAATTTTCAATTATTACAAAGTGACAGTTGACCACAATGGTCTTCAATCGATGTTATTCGATGATATCTGACAGAGTTAGAGGCAAACTCACTCAAATATATGAGAAATGTTGAAATTCGACTTCAAATTAGGAAGATAGACTTTGAAAATTTTCCATATTTTCAAAGTGACAGTTGACCTCAATGGTCTTCAATCGATGTTATTCGATGATATCTGACAGAGTTAGATGCAAACTCACTCAAATATATGAGAAATGTTGAAATTCTACTTCACATTAGGAAGATAGATTTTGAAAATTTTCAATTATTACAAAGTGACAGTTGACCACAATGGTCTTCAATCGATGTTATTCGATGTTATTCGATGATATCTGACAAAGTTATATGCAAACTCACTCAAATATATGAGAAATGTTGAAATTCGAATTCACATTAGGAAGATAGACTTTGAAAATTTTCAATTATTACAAAGTGACAGTTGACCACAATGGTCTTCAATCGATATTATTCGATGATATGTGAAAAAGTTAGATGCAAATTCACTCAAATATATGAGAAATGTTGAAATTCGACTTCACATTAGGAAGATAGACTTTGAAAATTTTCAATTATTACAAAGTGACAGTTGAACTCAATGGTCTTCAATCGATGTTATTCGATGATATCTGACAGAGTTAGATGCAAACTCACTCAAATATATGAGAAATGTTGAAATTCGACTTCAAATTAGGAAGATAGACTTTGGAAATTTTCAATTATTACAGAGTGACAGTTGACCTCAATGGGCTTCAATGGATGTTATTCGATGATATCTGACAAAGTTAGATGCAAACTCACTCAAATATATGAGAAATGTTGAAATTCGACTTCACATTAGGAAGATAGACTTTGAAAATTTTCAATTATTACAAAGTGACAGTTGACCTCAATGGTCTTCAATCGATGTTATTCGATGATATCTGACAGAGTTAGATGCAAACTCACTCAAATATATGAGAAATGTTGAAATTCGACTTCAAATTAGGAAGATAGACTTTGAAAATTTTCCATATTTTCAAAGTGACAGTTGACCTCAATGGGTTTCAATGGATGTTATTCGATGATATGTGAAAAAGTTAGATGCAAACTCACTCAAATATATGAGAAATGTTGAAATTCGACTTCACATTAGGAAGATAGACTTTGAAAATTTTCAATTATTACAAAGTGACAGTTGAACTCAATGGTCTTCAATCGATGTTATTCGATGATATCTGACAGAGTTAGATGCAAACTCACTCAAATATATGAGAAATGTTGAAATTCGACTTCAAATTAGGAAGATAGACTTTGAAAATTTTCAATTATTACAAAGTGACAGTTGAACTCAATGGTCTTCAATCGATGTTATTCGATGATATCTGACAAAGTTATATGCAAACTCACTCAAATATATGAGAAATGTTGAAATTCGACTTCAAATTAGGAAGATAGACTTTGAAAATTTTCAATTATTACAAAGTGACAGTTGAACTCAATGGTCTTCAATCGATGTTATTCGATGATATCTGACAAAGTTAGATGCAAACTCACTCAAATATTTGAGAAATGTTGAAATTCGACTTCAAATTAGGAAGATAGACTTTGAAAATTTTCCATATTTTCAAAGTGACAGTTGACCTCAATGGGCTTCAATGGATGTTATTCGATGATATGTGAAAAAGTTAGATGCAAACTCACTCAAATATATGAGAAATGTTGAAATTCGACTTCACATTAGGAAGATAGACTTTGAAAATTTTCAATTATTACAAAGTGACAGTTGACCTCAATGCTCTTCAATCGATGTTATTCGATGATATCTGACAGAGTTAGATGCAAACTCACTCAAATATATGAGAAATGTTGAAATTCGACTTCAAATTAGGAAGATAGACTTTGAAAATTTTCAATTATTACAAAGTGACAGTTGACCTCAATGGGCTTCAATGGATGTTATTCGATGATATCTGACAAAGTTAGATGCAAACTCACTCAAATATATGAGAAATGTTGAAATTCGACTTCACATTAGGAAGATAGACTTTGAAAATTTTCAATTATTACAAAGTGACAGTTGACCTCAATGGTCTTCAATCGATGTTATTCGATGATATCTGACAGAGTTAGATGCAAACTCACTCAAATATATGAGAAATGTTGAAATTCTACTTCACATTAGGAAGATAGATTTTGAAAATTTTCAATTATTACAAAGTGACAGTTGACCACAATGGTCTTCAATCGATGTTATTCGATGATATCTGACAAAGTTATATGCAAACTCACTCAAATATATGAGAAATGTTGAAATTCGAATTCACATTAGGAAGATAGACTTTGAAAATTTTCAATTATTACAAAGTGACAGTTGACCTCAATGGTCTTCAATCGATGTTATTCGATGATATCTGACAGAGTTAGAGGCAAACTCACTCAAATATATGAGAAATGTTGAAATTCGACTTCAAATTAGGAAGATAGACTTTGAAAATTTTCCATATTTTCAAAGTGACAGTTGACCTCAATGGGCTTCAATGGATGTTATTCGATGATATCTGACAGAGTTAGATGCAAACTCAATCAAATATATGAGAAATGTTGAAATTCGACTTCACATTAGGAAGATAGATTTTGAAAATTTTCAATTATTACAAAGTGACAGTTGACCACAATGGTCTTCAATCGATGTTATTCGATGATATCTGACAGAGTTAGAGGCAAACTCACTCAAATATATGAGAAATGTTGAAATTCGACTTCAAATTAGGAAGATAGACTTTGAAAATTTTCCATATTTTCAAAGTGACAGTTGACCTCAATGGTCTTCAATCGATGTTATTCGATGATATCTGACAGAGTTAGATGCAAACTCACTCAAATATATGAGAAATGTTGAAATTCTACTTCACATTAGGAAGATAGATTTTGAAAATTTTCAATTATTACAAAGTGACAGTTGACCACAATGGTCTTCAATCGATGTTATTCGATGTTATTCGATGATATCTGACAAAGTTATATGCAAACTCACTCAAATATATGAGAAATGTTGAAATTCGAATTCACATTAGGAAGATAGACTTTGAAAATTTTCAATTATTACAAAGTGACAGTTGACCACAATGGTCTTCAATCGATATTATTCGATGATATGTGAAAAAGTTAGATGCAAATTCACTCAAATATATGAGAAATGTTGAAATTCGACTTCACATTAGGAAGATAGACTTTGAAAATTTTCAATTATTACAAAGTGACAGTTGAACTCAATGGTCTTCAATCGATGTTATTCGATGATATCTGACAGAGTTAGATGCAAACTCACTCAAATATATGAGAAATGTTGAAATTCGACTTCAAATTAGGAAGATAGACTTTGGAAATTTTCAATTATTACAGAGTGACAGTTGACCTCAATGGGCTTCAATGGATGTTATTCGATGATATCTGACAAAGTTAGATGCAAACTCACTCAAATATATGAGAAATGTTGAAATTCGACTTCACATTAGGAAGATAGACTTTGAAAATTTTCAATTATTACAAAGTGACAGTTGACCTCAATGGTCTTCAATCGATGTTATTCGATGATATCTGACAGAGTTAGATGCAAACTCACTCAAATATATGAGAAATGTTGAAATTCGACTTCAAATTAGGAAGATAGACTTTGAAAATTTTCCATATTTTCAAAGTGACAGTTGACCTCAATGGGTTTCAATGGATGTTATTCGATGATATGTGAAAAAGTTAGATGCAAACTCACTCAAATATATGAGAAATGTTGAAATTCGACTTCACATTAGGAAGATAGACTTTGAAAATTTTCAATTATTACAAAGTGACAGTTGAACTCAATGGTCTTCAATCGATGTTATTCGATGATATCTGACAGAGTTAGATGCAAACTCACTCAAATATATGAGAAATGTTGAAATTCGACTTCAAATTAGGAAGATAGACTTTGAAAATTTTCAATTATTACAAAGTGACAGTTGAACTCAATGGTCTTCAATCGATGTTATTCGATGATATCTGACAAAGTTATATGCAAACTCACTCAAATATATGAGAAATGTTGAAATTCGACTTCAAATTAGGAAGATAGACTTTGAAAATTTTCAATTATTACAAAGTGACAGTTGAACTCAATGGTCTTCAATCGATGTTATTCGATGATATCTGACAAAGTTAGATGCAAACTCACTCAAATATTTGAGAAATGTTGAAATTCGACTTCAAATTAGGAAGATAGACTTTGAAAATTTTCCATATTTTCAAAGTGACAGTTGACCTCAATGGGCTTCAATGGATGTTATTCGATGATATGTGAAAAAGTTAGATGCAAACTCACTCAAATATATGAGAAATGTTGAAATTCGACTTCACATTAGGAAGATAGACTTTGAAAATTTTCAATTATTACAAAGTGACAGTTGACCTCAATGGTCTTCAATCGATGTTATTCGATGATATCTGACAGAGTTAGATGCAAACTCACTCAAATATATGAGAAATGTTGAAATTCGACTTCAAATTAGGAAGATAGACTTTGAAAATTTTCAATTATTACAAAGTGACAGTTGACCTCAATAGGCTTCAATGGATGTTATTCGATGATATCTGAGAGAGTTAGATGCAAACTCACTCAAATATATGAGAAATGTTGAAATTCGACTTCAAATTAGGAAGATAGACTTTGAAAATTTTCAATTATTACAAAGTGACAGTTGACCTCAATGGTCTTCAATCGATGTTATTCGATGATATCTGAGAGAGTTAGATGCAAACTCACTCAAATATATGAGAAATGTTGAAATTCGACTTCAAATTAGGAAGATAGACTTTGAAAATTTTCCATATTTACAAAGTGTACAGTTGACCTCAATGGGCTTCAATTGATGTTATTCGATGAAATCTGACAAAGTTAGATGCAAACTCACTCAAATATATGAGAAATGTTGAAATTCGACTTCACATTAGGAAGATAGACTTTGAAAATTTTCAATTATTACAAAGTGACAGTTGACCTCAATGGTCTTCAATCGATGTTATTCGATGATATCTGACAGAGTTAGATGCAAACTCACTCAAATATATGAGAAATGTTGAAATTCGACTTCAAATTAGGAAGATAGACTTTGAAAATTTTCAATTATTACAAAGTGACAGTTGACCTCAATGGTCTTCAATCGATGTTATTCGATGATATCTGAGAGAGTTAGATGCAAACTCACTCAAATATATGAGAAATGTTGAAATTCGACTTCAAATTAGGAAGATAGACTTTGAAAATTTTCCATATTTACAAAGTGTACAGTTGACCTCAATGGGCTTCAATTGATGTTATTCGATGAAATCTGACAAAGTTAGATGCAAACTCACTCAAATATATGAGAAATGTTGAAATTCGACTTCACATTAGGAAGATAGACTTTGAAAATTTTCAATTATTACAAAGTGACAGTTGACCTCAATGGTCTTCAATCGATGTTATTCGATGATATCTGACAGAGTTAGATGCAAACTCACTCAAATATATGAGAAATGTTGAAATTCGACTTCAAAATAGGAAAATAGACTTTGAAAATTTTCCATATTTTCAAAGTGACAGTTGACCTCAATGGGCTTCAATGGATGTTATTCGATGATATGTGAAAAAGTTAGATGCAAACTCACTCAAATATATGAGAAATGTTGAAATTCGACTTCACATTAGGAAGATAGACTTTGAAAATTTTCAATTATTACAAAGTGACAGTTGAACTCAATGGTCTTCAATCGATATTATTCGATGATATCTGACAGAGCTAGATGCAAACTCACTCAAATATATGAGAAATGTTGAAATTCTACTTCACATTAGGAAGATAGATTTTGAAAATTTTCAATTATTACAAAGTGACAGTTAACCACAATGGTCTTCAATCGATGTTATTCGATGATATCTGACAAAGTTATATGCAAACTCACTCAAATATATGAGAAATGTTGAAATTCGAATTCACATTAGGAAGATAGACTTTGAAAATTTTCCATATTTTCAAAGTGACAGTTGACCTCAATGGGCTTCAATTGATGTTATTCGATGAAATCTGACAAAGTTAGATGCAAACTCACTCAAATATATGAGAAATGTTGAAATTCGACTTCAAATTAGGAAGATAGACTTTGAAAATTTTCCATATTTTCAAAGTGACAGTTGACCTCAATGGGCTTCAACGGATGTTATTCGATGATATCTGACAAAGTTAGATGCAAACTCACTCAAATATATGAGAAATGTTGAAATTCGACTTCACATTAGGAAGATAGACTTTGAAAATTTTCAATTATTACAAAGTGACAGTTGACCTCAATGGTCTTCAATCGATGTTATTCGATGATATCTGACAGAGTTAGATGCAAACTCACTCAAATATATGAGAAATGTTGAAATTCGACTTCAAATTAGGAAGATAGACTTTGAAAATTTTCCATATTTTCAAAGTGACAGTTGACCTCAATGGGCTTCAATGGATGTTATTCGATGATATGTGACAGAGTTAGATGCAAACTCACTCAAATATATCAGAAATGTTGAAATTCGACTTCACATTAGGAAGATAGACTTTGAAAATTTTCAATTATTACAAAGTGACAGTTGACCACAATGGTCTGCAATCGATGTTATTAGATGATATCTGACAAAGTTAGATGCAAACTCACTCAAATATATGAGAAATGTTGAAATTCGACTTCACATTAGGAAGATAGACTTTGAAAATTTTCAATTATTACAAAGTGACAGTTGACCTCAATGCTCTTCAATCGATGTTATTCGATGATACCTGACAGAGTTAGATGCAAACTCACTCAAATATATGAGAAATGTTGAAATTCGACTTCAAATTAGGAAGATAGACTTTGAAAATTTTCAATTATTACAAAGTGACAGTTGACCTCAATGGGCTTCAATGGATGTTATTCGATGATATCTGACAAAGTTAGATGCAAACTCACTCAAATATATGAGAAATGTTGAAATTCGACTTCACATTAGGAAGATAGATTTTGAAAATTTTCAATTATTACAAAGTGACAGTTGAACTCAATGGTCTTCAATCGATGTTATTCGATGATACCTGACAGAGTTAGATGCAAACTCACTCAAATATATGAGAAATGTTGAAATTCGACTTCAAATTAGGAAGATAGACTTTGAAAATTTTCCATATTTTCAAAGTGACAGTTGACCTCAATGGGCTTCAATGGATGTTATTCGATGATATCTGACAAAGTTAGATGCAAACTCACTCAAATATATGAGAAATGTTGAAATTCGACTCCAAATTAGGAAGATAGACTTTGAAAATTTTCCATATTTTCAAAGTGACAGTTGACCTTAATGGGCTTCAATGGATGTTATTCGATGATATCTGATAAAGTTAGATGCAAACTCACTCAAATATATGAAAAATGTTGAAATTCGACTTCACATTAGGAAGATAGACTTTGAAAATTTTCAATTATTACAAAGTGACAGTTGAACTCAATGGTCTTCAATCGATGTTATTCGATGATATCTGACAAAGTTAGATGCAAACTCACTCAAATATATGAGAAATGTTGAAATTCGACTTCACATTAGGAAGATAGACTTTGAAAATTTTCAATTATTACAAAGTGACAGTTGAACTCAATGGTCTTCAATCGATGTTATTCGATGATACCTGACAGAGTTAGATGCAAACTCACTCAAATATATGAGAAATGTTGAAATTCGACTTCAAATTAGGAAGATAGACTTTGAAAATTTTCCATATTTTCAAAGTGACAGTTGACCTCAGTGGGCTTCAATGGATGTTATTCGATGATATCTGACAAAGTTAGATGCAAACTCACTCAAATATATGAGAAATGTTGAAATTCGACTTCAAATTAGGAAGATAGACTTTGAAAATTTTCAATTATTACAAAGTGACAGTTGACCTCAATGGTCTTCAATCGATGTTATTCGATGATATGTGAAAAAGTTAGATGCAAACTCACTCAAATATATGAGAAATGTTGAAATTCGACTTCACATTAGGAAGATAGACTTTGAAAATTTTCAATTATTACAAAGTGACAGTTGACCTCAATGGTCTTCAATCGATGTTATTCGATGATATCTGACAGAGTTAGATGCAAAGTCACTCAAATATATGAGAAATGTTGAAATTCGACTTCAAATTAGGAAGATAGACTTTGAAAATTTTCCATATTTTCAAAGTGACAGTTGACCTCAATGGTCTTCAATCGATGTTATTCGATGATATCTGACAAAGTTAGATGCAAACTCACTCAAATATATGAGAAATGTTGAAATTCTACTTCACATTAGGAAGATAGATTTTGAAAATTTTCAATTATTACAAAGTGACAGTTGACCACATTGGTCTTCAATCGATGTTATTCGATGATATCTGACAAAGTTATATGCAAACTCACTCAAATATATGAGAAATGTTGAAATTCGAATTCACATTAGGAAGATAGACTTTGAAAATTTTCAATTATTACAAAGTGACAGTTGACCTCAATGGTCTTCAATCGATGTTATTCGATGATATCTGACAGAGTTAGATGCAAACTCACTCAAATATATGAGAAATGTTGAAATTCGACTTCAAATTAGGAAGATAGACTGAAAATTTTCCATATTTTCAAAGTGACAGTTGACCTCAATGGGCTTCAATGGATGTTATTCGATGATATCTGACAGAGTTAGATGCAAACTCACTCAAATATATGAGAAATGTTGAAATTCGACTTCACATTAGGAAGATAGACTTTGAAAATTTTCAATTATTACAAAGTGACAGTTGACCTCAATGGTCTTCAATCGATGTTATTCGATGATATCTGACAGAGTTAGATGCAAACTCACTCAAATATATGAGAAATGTTGAAATTCGACTTCAAATTAGGAAGATAGACTTTGAATATTTTCAATTATTACAAAGTGACAGTTGACCTCAATGGGCTTCAATGGATGTTATTCGATGATATCTGACAAAGTTAGATGCAAACTCACTCAAATATATGAGAAATGTTGGAATTCGACTTCACATTACGAAGATAGACTTTGAAAATTTTCAATTATTACAAAGTGACAGTTGACCTCAATGGTCTTCAATCGATGTTATTCGATGATATCTGACAGAGTTAGATGCAAACTCACTCAAATATATGAGAAATGTTGAAATTCTACTTCACATTAGGAAGATAGATTTTGAAAATTTTCAATTATCACAAAGTGACAGTTGACCACAATGGTCTTCAATCGATGTTATTCGATGATATCTGACAAAGTTATATGCAATCTCACTCAAATATATGAGAAATGTTGAAATTCGAATTCACATTAGGAAGATAGACTTTGAAAATTTTCAATTATTACAAAGTGACAGTTGACCTCAATGGTCTTCAATCGATGTTATTCGATGATATCTGACAGAGTTAGATGCAAACTCACTCAAATATATGAGAAATGTTGAAATTCGACTTCAAATTAGGAAGATAGACTTTGAAATTTTTCCATATTTTCAAAGTGACAGTTGACCTCAATGGGCTTCAATGGATGTTATTCGATGATATCTGACAGAGTTAGATGCAAACTCACTCAAATATATGAGAAATGTTGAAATTCGACTTCACATTAGGAAGATAGACTTTGAAAATTTTTAATTATTACAAAGTGACAGTTGACCACAATGGTCTTCAATCGATGTTATTCGATGATATGTGAATAAGTTAGATGCAAACTCACTCAAATATATGAGAAATGTTGAAATTCGACTTCACATTAGGAAGATAGACTTTGAAAATTTTCAATTATTACAAAGTGACAGTTGACCTCAATGGTCTTCAATCGATGTTATTCGATGATATCTGGCAAAGTTAGATGCAAACTCACTCAAATATATGAGAAATGTTGAAATTCGACTTCACATTAGGAAGATAGACTTTGAAAATTTTCAATTATTACAAAGTGACAGTTGACCTCAATGGTCTTCAATCGATGTTATTCGATGATATCTGACAAAGTTAGATGCAAACTCACTCAAATATATGAGAAATGTTGAAATTCGACTTCACATTAGGAAGATAGACTTTGAAAATTTTCAATTATTACAAAGTGACAGTTGATCTCAATGGTCTTCAATCGATGTTATTCGATGATATCTGACAGAGTTAGATGCAAACTCACTCAAATATATGAGAAATGTTGAAATTCGACTTCAAATTAGGAAGATAGACTTTGAAAATTTTCCATATTTTCAAAGTGACAGTTGACCTCAATGGGCTTCAATGGATGTTATTCGATGATATCTGACAAAGTTAGATGCAAACTCACTCAAATATATGAGAAATGTTGAAATTCGACTTCACATTAGGAAGATAGACTTTGAAAATTTTCAATTATTACAAAGTGACAGTTGACCTCAATGGTCTTCAATCGATGTTATTCGATGATATCTGACAGAGTTAGATGCAAACTCACTCAAATATATGAGAAATGTTGAAATTCGACTTCAAATTAGGAAGATAGACTTTGAAATTTTTCCATATTTTCAAAGTGACAGTTGACCTCAATGGGCTTCAATGGATGTTATTCGATGATATCTGACAGAGTTAGATGCAAACTCACTCAAATATATGAGAAATGTTGAAATTCGACTTCACATTAGGAAGATAGACTTTGAAAATTTTTAATTATTACAAAGTGACAGTTGACCACAATGGTCTTCAATCGATGTTATTCGATGATATGTGAATAAGTTAGATGCAAACTCACTCAAATATATGAGAAATGTTGAAATTCGACTTCACATTAGGAAGATAGACTTTGAAAATTTTCAATTATTACAAAGTGACAGTTGACCTCAATGGTCTTCAATCGATGTTATTCGATGATATCTGACAGAGTTAGATGCAAACTCACTCAAATATATGAGAAATGTTGAAATTCGACTTCAAATTAGGAAGATAGACTTTGAAAATTTTCAATTATTACAAAGTGACAGTTGACCTCAATGGGCTTCAATGGATGTTATTCGATGATATCTGACAAAGTTAGATGCAAACTCACTCAAATATATGAGAAATGTTGAAATTCGACTTCACATTAGGAAGATAGACTTTGAAAATTTTCAATTATTACAAAGTGACAGTTGACCTCAATGGTCATCAATCGATGTTATTCGATGATATCTGACAGAGTTAGATGCAAACTCACTCAAATATATGAGAAATGTTGAAATTCGACTTCAAATTAGGAAGATAGACTTTGAAAATTTTCAATTATTACAAAGTGACAGTTGAACTCAATGGTCTTCAATCGATGTTATTCGATGATACCTGACAGAGTTAGATGCAAACTCACTCAAATATATGAGAAATGTTGAAATTCGACTTCACATTAGGAAGATAGACTTTGAAAATTTTCAATTATAACAAAGTGACAGTTGACCTCAATGGTCTTCAATCGATGTTATTCGATGATATCTGACAGAGTTAGATGCAAACTCACTCAAATATATGAGAAATGTTGAAATTCTACTTCACATTAGGAAGATAGATTTTGAAAATTTTCAATTATTACAAAGTGACAGTTGACCACAATGGTCTTCAATCGATGTTATTCGATGATATCTGACAAAGTTATATGCAATCTCACTCAAATATATGAGAAATGTTGAAATTCGAATTCACATTAGGAAGATAGACTTTGAAAATTTTCAATTATTACAAAGTGACAGTTGACCTCAATGGTCTTCAATCGATGTTATTCGATGATATCTGACAGAGTTAGATGCAAACTCACTCAAATATATGAGAAATGTTGAAATTCGACTTCAAATTAGGAAGATAGACTTTGAAAATTTTCCATATTTTCAAAGTGACAGTTGACCTCAATGGGCTTCAATGGATGTTATTCGATGATATCTGACAGAGTTAGATGCAAACTCACTCAAATATATGAGAAATGTTGAAATTCTACTTCACATTAGGAAGATAGATTTTGAAAATTTTTAATTATTACAAAGTGACAGTTGACCACAATGGTCTTCAATCGATGTTATTCGATGATATGTGAATAAGTTAGATGCAAACTCACTCAAATATATGAGAAATGTTGAAATTCGACTTCACATTAGGAAGATAGACTTTGAAAATTTTCAATTATTACAAAGTGACAGTTGACCTCAATGGTCTTCAATCGATGTTATTCGATGATATCTGACAGAGTTAGATGCAAACTCACTCAAATATATGAGAAATGTTGAAATTCGACTTCAAATTAGGAAGATAGACTTTAAAAATTTTCAATTATTACAAAGTGACAGTTGACCTCAATGGGCTTCAATGGATGTTATTCGATGATATCTGACAAAGTTAGATGCAAACTCACTCAAATATATGAGAAATGTTGAAATTCGACTTCAAATTAGGAAGATAGACTTTGAAAATTTTCAATTATTACAAAGTGACAGTTGAACTCAATGGTCTTCAATCGATGTTATTCGATGATATCTGACAAAGTTAGATGCAAACTCACTCAAATATTTGAGAAATGTTGAAATTCGACTTCAAATTAGGAAGATAGACTTTGAAAATTTTCCATATTTTCAAAGTGACAGTTGACCTCAATGGGCTTCAATGGATGTTATTCGATGATATGTGAAAAAGTTAGATGCAAACTCACTCAAATATATGAGAAATGTTGAAATTCGACTTCACATTAGGAAGATAGACTTTGAAAATTTTCAATTATTACAAAGTGACAGTTGAACTCAATGGTCTTCAATCGATGTTATTCGATGATATCTGACAAAGTTAGATGCAAACTCACTCAAATATTTGAGAAATGTTGAAATTCGACTTCAAATTAGGAAGATAGACTTTGAAAATTTTCCATATTTTCAAAGTGACAGTTGACCTCAATGGGCTTCAATGGATGTTATTCGATGATATGTGAAAAAGTTAGATGCAAACTCACTCAAATATATGAGAAATGTTGAAATTCTACTTCACATTAGGAAGATAGATTTTGAAAATTTTCAATTATTACAAAGTGACAGTTGACCACAATGGTCTTCAATCGATGTTATTCGATGATATCTGACAAAGTTATATGCAATCTCACTCAAATATATGAGAAATGTTGAAATTCGACTTCACATTAGGAAGATAGACTTTGAAAATTTTTAATTATTACAAAGTGACAGTTGACCACAATGGTCTTCAATCGATGTTATTCGATGATATGTGAATAAGTTAGATGCAAACTCACTCAAATATATGAGAAATGTTGAAATTCGACTTCACATTAGGAAGATAGACTTTGAAAATTTTCAATTATTACAAAGTGACAGTTGACCTCAATGGTCTTCAATCGATGTTATTCGATGATATCTGACAGAGTTAGATGCAAACTCACTCAAATATATGAGAAATGTTGAAATTCGACTTCAAATTAGGAAGATAGACTTTGAAAATTTTCAATTATTACAAAGTGACAGTTGAACTCAATGGTCTTCAATCGATGTTATTCGATGATACCTGACAGAGTTAGATGCAAACTCACTCAAATATATGAGAAATGTTGAAATTCGACTTCACATTAGGAAGATAGACTTTGAAAATTTTCAATTATTACAAAGTGACAGTTGACCTCAATGGTCTTCAATCGATGTTATTCGATGATATCTGACAGAGTTAGATGCAAACTCACTCAAATATATGAGAAATGTTGAAATTCTACTTCACATTAGGAAGATAGATTTTGAAAATTTTCAATTATTACAAAGTGACAGTTGACCACAATGGTCTTCAATCGATGTTATTCGATGATATCTGACAAAGTTATATGCAATCTCACTCAAATATATGAGAAATGTTGAAATTCGAATTCACATTAGGAAGATAGACTTTAAAAATTTTCAATTATTACAAAGTGACAGTTGACCTCAATGGTCTTCAATCGATGTTATTCGATGATATCTGACAGAGTTAGATGCAAACTCACTCAAATATATGAGAAATGTTGAAATTCGACTTCACATTAGGAAGATAGACTTTGAAAATTTTCAATTATTACAAAGTGACAGTTGACCTCAATGGTCTTCAATCGATGTTATTCGATGATATCTGACAGAGTTAGATGCAAACTCACTCAAATATATGAGAAATGTTGAAATTCGACTTCAAATTAGGAAGATAGACTTTGAAAATTTTCAATTATTACAAAGTGACAGTTGACCTCAATGGTCTTCAATCGATGTTATTCGATGATATCTGACAGAGTTAGATGCAAACTCACTCAAATATATGAGAAATGTTGAAATTCGACTTCAAATTAGGAAGATAGACTTTGAAAATTTTCAATTATTACAAAGTGACAGTTGAACTCAATGGTCTTCAATCGATGTTATTCGATGATACCTGACAGAGTTAGATGCAAACTCACTCAAATATATGAGAAATGTTGAAATTCGACTTCAAATTAGGAAGATAGACTTTGAAAATTTTCAATTATTACAAAGTGACAGTTGAACTCAATGGTCTTCAATCGATGTTATTCGATGATATCTGACAAAGTTAGATGCAAACTCACTCAAATATTTGAGAAATGTTGAAATTCGACTTCAAATTAGGAAGATAGACTTTGAAAATTTTCCATATTTTCAAAGTGACAGTTGACCTCAATGGGCTTCAATGGATGTTATTCGATGATATGTGAAAAAGTTAGATGCAAACTCACTCAAATATATGAGAAATGTTGAAATTCGACTTCACATTAGGAAGATAGACTTTGAAAATTTTCAATTATTACAAAGTGACAGTTGACCACAATGGTCTTCAATCGATGTTATTCGATGATATCTGACAAAGTTATATGCAATCTCACTCAAATATATGAGAAATGTTGAAATTCGAATTCACATTAGGAAGATAGACTTTGAAAATTTTCAATTATTACAAAGTGACAGTTGACCTCAATGGTCATCAATCGATGTTATTCGATGATATCTGACAGAGTTAGATGCAAACTCACTCAAATATATGAGAAATTTTGAAATTCGACTTCAAATTAGGAAGATAGACTTTGAAAATTTTCAATTATTACAAAGTGACAGTTGAACTCAATGGTCTTCAATCGATGTTATTCGATGATACCTGACAGAGTTAGATGCAAACTCACTCAAATATATGAGAAATGTTGAAATTCGACTTCACATTAGGAAGATAGACTTTGAAAATTTTCAATTATTACAAAGTGACAGTTGACCTCAATGGTCTTCAATCGATGTTATTCGATGATATCTGACAGAGTTAGATGCAAACTCACTCAAATATATGAGAAATGTTGAAATTCGACTTCAAATTAGGAAGATAGACTTTGAAAATTTTCAATTATTACAAAGTGACAGTTGACCTCAATGGGCTTCAATGGATGTTATTCGATGATATCTGACAAAGTTAGATGCAAACTCACTCAAATATATGAGAAATGTTGAAATTCGACTTCACATTAGGAAGATAGACTTTGAAAATTTTCAATTATTACAAAGTGACAGTTGACCTCAATGGTCTTCAATCGATGTTATTCGATGATATCTGACAGAGTTAGATGCAAACTCACTCAAATATATGAGAAATGTTGAAATTCGACTTCTAATTAGGAAGATAGACTTTGAAAATTTTCAATTATTACAAAGTGACAGTTGAACTCAATGGTCTTCAATCGATGTTATTCGATGATACCTGACAGAGTTAGATGCAAACTCACTCAAATATATGAGAAATGTTGAAATTCGACTTCAAATTAGGAAGATAGACTTTGAAAATTTTCAATTATTACAAAGTGACAGTTGAACTCAATGGTCTTCAATCGATGTTATTCGATGATATCTGACAAAGTTAGATGCAAACTCACTCAAATATTTGAGAAATGTTGAAATTCGACTTCAAATTAGGAAGATAGACTTTGAAAATTTTCCATATTTTCAAAGTGACAGTTGACCTCAATGGGCTTCAATGGATGTTATTCGATGATATGTGAAGAAGTTAGATGCAAACTCACTCAAATATATGAGAAATGTTGAAATTCGACTTCACATTAGGAAGATAGACTTTGAAAATTTTCAATTATTACAAAGTGACAGTTGACCTCAATGGTCTTCAATCGATGTTATTCGATGATATCTGACAGAGTTAGATGCAAACTCACTCAAATCTATGAGAAATGTTGAAATTCGACTTCAAATTAGGAAGATAGACTTTGAAAATTTTCAATTATTACAAAGTGACAGTTGACCTCAATAGGCTTCAATGGATGTTATTCGATGATATCTGAGAGAGTTAGATGCAAACTCACTCAAATATATGAGAAATGTTGAAATTCGACTTCAAATTAGGAAGATAGACTTTGAAAATTTTCAATTATTACAAAGTGACAGTTGACCTCAATGGTCTTCAATCGATGTTATTCGATGATATCTGAGAGAGTTAGATGCAAACTCACTCAAATATATGAGAAATGTTGAAATTCGACTTCAAATTAGGAAGATAGACTTTGAAAATTTTCCATATTTACAAAGTGACAGTTGACCTCAATGGGCTTCAATTGATGTTATTCGATGAAATCTGACAGAGTTAGATGCAAACTCACTCAAATATATGAGAAATGTTGAAATTCGACTTCACATTAGGAAGATAGACTTTGAAAATTTTCAATTATTACAAAGTGACAGTTGAACTCAATGGTCTTCAATCGATGTTATTCGATGATATCTGACAAAGTTAGATGCAAACTCACTCAAATATATGAGAAATGTTGAAATTCGACTTCAAATTAGGAAGATAGACTTTGAAAATTTTCAATTATTACAAAGTGACAGTTGACCTCAATGGTCATCAATCGATGTTATTCGATGATATCTGACAGAGTTAGATGCAAACTCACTCAAATATATGAGAAATGTTGAAATTCGACTTCACATTAGGAAGATAGACTTTGAAAATTTTCAATTATTACAAAGTGACAGTTGAACTCAATGGTCTTCAATCGATGTTATTCGATGATATCTGACAAAGTTAGATGCAAACTCACTCAAATATATGAGAAATGTTGAAATTCGACTTCAAATTAGGAAGATAGACTTTGAAAATTTTCAATTATTACAAAGTGACAGTTGACCTCAATGGTCTTCAATCGATGTTATTCGATGATATGTGAAAAAGTTAGATGCAAACTCACTCAAATATATGAGAAATGTTGAAATTCGACTTCACATTAGGAAGATAGACTTTGAAAATTTTCAATTATTACAAAGTGACAGTTGACCTCAATGGTCTTCAATCGATGTTATTCGATGATATCTGACAGAGTTAGATGCAAACTCACTCAAATATATGAGAAATGTTGATATTCGACTTCACATTAGGAAGATAGACTTTGAAAATTTTCAATTATTACAAAGTGACAGTTGACCACAATGGTCTGCAATCGATGTTATTCGATGATATCTGACAAAGTTAGATGCAAACTCACTCAAATATATGAGAAATGTTGAAATTCGACTTCACATTAGGAAGATAGACTTTGAAAATTTTCAATTATTACAAAGTGCCAGTTGAACTCAATGGTCTTCAATCGATGTTATTCGATGATACCTGACAGAGTTAGATGCAAACTCACTCAAATATATGAGAAATGTTGAAATTCGACTTCAAATTAGGAAGATAGACTTTGAAAATTTTCAATTATTACAAAGTGACAGTTGAACTCAATGGTCTTCAATCGATGTTATTCGATGATATCTGACAAAGTTAGATGCAAACTCACTCAAATATTTGAGAAATGTTGAAATTCGACTTCAAATTAGGAAGATAGACTTTGAAAATTTTCCATATTTTCAAAGTGACAGTTGACCTCAATGGGCTTCAATGGATGTTATTCGATGATATGTGAAAAAGTTAGATGCAAACTCACTCAAATATATGAGAAATGTTGAAATTCGACTTCACATTAGGAAGATAGACTTTGAAAATTTTCAATTATTACAAAGTGACAGTTGACCTCAATGGTCTTCAATCGATGTTATTCGATGATATCTGACAGAGTTAGATGCAAACTCACTCAAATATATGAGAATTGTTGAAATTCGACTTCAAATTAGGAAGATAGACTTTGAAAATTTTCTATTATTACAAAGTGACAGTTGACCTCAATAGGCTTCAATGGATGTTATTCGATGATATCTGAGAGAGTTAGATGCAAACTCACTCAAATATATGAGAAATGTTGAAATTCGACTTCAAATTAGGAAGATAGACTTTGAAAATTTTCAATTATTACAAAGTGACAGTTGACCTCAATGGTCTTCAATCGATGTTATTCGATGATATCTGACAGAGTTAGATGCAAACTCACTCAAATATATGAGAAATGTTGAAATTCGACTTCAAATTAGGAAGATAGACTTTGAAAATTTTCAATTATTACAAAGTGACAGTTGACCTCAATAGGCTTCAATGGATGTTATTCGATGATATCTGAGAGAGTTAGATGCAAACTCACTCAAATATATGAGAAATGTTGAAATTCGACTTCAAATTAGGAAGATAGACTTTGAAAATTTTCAATTATTACAAAGTGACAGTTGACCTCAATGGTCTTCAATCGATGTTATTCGATGATATGTGAAAAAGTTAGATGCAAACTCACTCAAATATATGAGAAATGTTGAAATTCGACTTCACATTAGGAAGATAGACTTTGAAAATTTTCAATTATTACAAAGTGACAGTTGACCTCAATGGTCTTCAATCGATGTTATTCGATGATATCTGACAGAGTTAGATGCAAACTCACTCAAATATATGAGAAATGTTGAAATTTGACTTCAAATTAGGAAGATAGACTTTGAAAATTTTCCATATTTTCAAAGTGACAGTTGACCTCAATGGGCTTCAACGGATGTTATTCGATGATATCTGACAAAGTTAGATGCAAACTCACTCAAATATATGAGAAATGTTGATATTCGACTTCACATTAGGAAGATAGACTTTGAAAATTTTCAATTATTACAAAGTGACAGTTGACCACAATGGTCTGCAATCGATGTTATTCGATGATATCTGACAAAGTTAGATGCAAACTCACTCAAATATATGAGAAATGTTGAAATTCGACTTCACATTAGGAAGATAGACTTTGAAAATTTTCAATTATTACAAAGTGACAGTTGACCTCAATGCTCTTCAATCGATGTTATTCGATGATATCTGACAGAGTTAGATGCAAACTCACTCAAATATATGAGAAATGTTGAAATTCGACTTCACATTAGGAAGATAGATTTTGAAAATTTTCAATTATTACAAAGTGACAGTTGAACTCAATGGTCTTCAATCGATGTTATTCGATGATACCTGACAGAGTTAGATGCAAACTCACTCAAATATATGAGAAATGTTGAAATTCGACTTCAAATTAGGAAGATAGACTTTCAAAATTTTCCATATTTACAAAGTGACATTTGACCTCAATGGGCTTCAATGGATGTTATTTGATGACATCTGACAAAGTTAGATGCAAACTCACTCAAATATATGAGAAATGTTGAAATTCGACTTCAAATTAGGAAGATAGACTTTGAAAATTTTCCATATTTTCAAAGTGACAGTTGACCTCAATGGGCTTCAATGGATGTTATTCGATGATATCTGACAGAGTTAGATGCAAACTCACTCAAATATATGAGAAATGTTCAAATTCTACTTCACATTAGGAAGATAGATTTTGAAAATTTTCAATTATTACAAAGTGACAGTTGACCACAATGGTCTTCAATCGATGTTATTCGATGATATCTGACAAAGTTATATGCAATCTCACTCAAATATATGAGAAATGTTGAAATTCGAATTCACATTAGGAAGATAGACTTTGAAAATTTTCAATTATTACAAAGTGACAGTTGACCTCAATGGTCTTCAATCGATGTTATTCGATGATATCTGACAGAGTTAGATGCAAACTCACTCAAATATATGAGAAATGTTGAAATTCGACTCCAAATTAGGAAGATAGACTTTGAAAATTTTCCATATTTTCAAAGTGACAGTTGACCTCAATGGGCTTCAATGGATGTTATTCGATGATATCTGACAGAGTTAGATGCAAACTCACTCAAATATATGAGAAATGTTGAAATTCGACTTCACATTAGGAAGATAGACTTTGAAAATTTTTAATTATTACAAAGTGACAGTTGACCACAATGGTCTTCAATCGATGTTATTCGATGATATGTGAATAAGTTAGATGCAAACTCACTCAAATATATGAGAAATGTTGAAATTCGACTTCACATTAGGAAGATAGACTTTGAAAATTTTCAATTATTACAAAGTGACAGTTGACCTCAATGGTCTTCAATCGATGTTATTCGATGATATCTGACAGAGTTAGATGCAAACTCACTCAAATATATGAGAAATGTTGAAATTCGACTTCAAATTAGGAAGATAGACTTTGAAAATTTTCAATTATTACAAAGTGACAGTTGACCTCAATGGGCTTCAATGGATGTTATTCGATGATATCTGACAAAGTTAGATACAAACTCACTCAAATATATGAGAAATGTTGAAATTCGACTTCACATTAGGAAGATAGACTTTGAAAATTTTCAATTATTACAAAGTGACAGTTGACCTCAATGGTCTTCAATCGATGTTATTCGATGATATCTGACAGAGTTAGATGCAAACTCACTCAAATATATGAGAAATGTTGAAATTCGACTTCAAATTAGGAAGATAGACTTTGAAAATTTTCAATTATTACAAAGTGACAGTTGAACTCAATGGTCTTCAATCGATGTTATTCGATGATACCTGACAGAGTTAGATGCAAACTCACTCAAATATATGAGAAATGTTGAAATTCGACTTCAAATTAGGAAGATAGACTTTGAAAATTTTCAATTATTACAAAGTGACAGTTGAACTCAGTGGTCTTCAATCGATGTTATTCGATGATATCTGACAAAGTTAGATGCAAACTCACTCAAATATTTGAGAAATGTTGAAATTCGACTTCAAATTAGGAAGATAGACTTTGAAAATTTTCCATATTTTCAAAGTGACAGTTGACCTCAATGGGCTTCAATGGATGTTATTCGATGATATGTGAAAAAGTTAGATGCAAACTCACTCAAATATATGAGAAATGTTGAAATTCGACTTCACATTAGGAAGATAGACTTTGAAAATTTTCAATTATTACAAAGTGACAGTTGACCTCAATGGTCTTCAATCGATGTTATTCGATGATATCTGACAGAGTTAGATGCAAACTCACTCAAATATATGAGAAATGTTGAAATTCGACTTCAAATTAGGAAGATAGACTTTGAAAATTTTCAATTATTACAAAGTGACAGTTGACCTCAATAGGCTTCAATGGATGTTATTCGATGATATCTGAGAGAGTTAGATGCAAACTCACTCAAATATATGAGAAATGTTGAAATTCGACTTCAAATTAGGAAGATAGACTTTGAAAATTTTCAATTATTACAAAGTGACAATTGACCTCAATGGTCTTCAATCGATGTTATTCGATGATATCTGAGAGAGTTAGATGCAAACTCACTCAAATATATGAGAAATGTTGAAATTCGACCTCAAATTAGGAAGATAGACTTTGAAAATTTTCCATATTTACAAAGTGACAGTTGACCTCAATGGGCTTCAATTGATGTTATTCGATGAAATCTGACAAAGTTAGATGCAAACTCACTCAAATATATGAGGAATGTTGAAATTCGACTTCACATTAGGAAGATAGACTTTGAAAATTTTCAATTATTACAAAGTGACAGTTGACCTCAATGGTCTTCAATCGATGTTATTCGATGATATCTGACAGAGTTAGATGCAAACTCACTCAAATATATGAGAAATGTTGATATTCGACTTCACATTAGGAAGATAGACTTTGAAAATTTTCAATTATTACAAAGTGACAGTTGACCACAATGGTCTGCAATCGATGTTATTCGATGATATCTGACAAAGTTAGATGCAAACTCACTCAAATATATGAGAAATGTTGAAATTCGACTTCACATTAGGAAGATAGATTTTGAAAATTTTCAATTATTACAAAGTGACAGTTGAACTCAATGGTCTTCAATCGATGTTATTCGATGATACCTGACAGAGTTAGATGCAAACTCACTCAAATATATGAGAAATGTTGAAATTCGACTTCAAATTAGGAAGATAGACTTTCAAAATTTTCCATATTTACAAAGTGACATTTGACCTCAATGGGCTTCAATGGATGTTATTTGATGACATCTGACAAAGTTAGATGCAAACTCACTCAAATATATGAGAAATGTTGAAATTCGACTTCAAATTAGGAAGATAGACTTTGAAAATTTTCAATTATTACAAAGTGACAGTTGACCTCAATGGTCTTCAATCGATGTTATTCGATGATATGTGAAAAAGTTAGATGCAAACTCACTCAAATATATGAGAAATGTTGAAATTCGACTTCACATTAGGAAGATAGACTTTGAAAATTTTCAATTATTACAAAGTGACAGTTGACCTCAATGGTCTTCAATCGATGTTATTCGATGATATCTGACAGAGTTAGATGCAAACTCACTCAAATATATGAGAAATGTTGATATTCGACTTCACATTAGGAAGATAGACTTTGAAAATTTTCAATTATTACAAAGTGACAGTTGACCACAATGGTCTGCAATCGATGTTATTCGATGATATCTGACAAAGTTAGATGCAAACTCACTCAAATATATGAGAAATGTTGAAATTCGACTTCACATTAGGAAGATAGACTTTGAAAATTTTCAATTATTACAAAGTGCCAGTTGAACTCAATGGTCTTCAATCGATGTTATTCGATGATACCTGACAGAGTTAGATGCAAACTCACTCAAATATATGAGAAATGTTGAAATTCGACTTCAAATTAGGAAGATAGACTTTGAAAATTTTCAATTATTACAAAGTGACAGTTGAACTCAATGGTCTTCAATCGATGTTATTCGATGATATCTGACAAAGTTAGATGCAAACTCACTCAAATATTTGAGAAATGTTGAAATTCGACTTCAAATTAGGAAGATAGACTTTGAAAATTTTCCATATTTTCAAAGTGACAGTTGACCTCAATGGGCTTCAATGGATGTTATTCGATGATATGTGAAAAAGTTAGATGCAAACTCACTCAAATATATGAGAAATGTTGAAATTCGACTTCACATTAGGAAGATAGACTTTGAAAATTTTCAATTATTACAAAGTGACAGTTGACCTCAATGGTCTTCAATCGATGTTATTCGATGATATCTGACAGAGTTAGATGCAAACTCACTCAAATATATGAGAATTGTTGAAATTCGACTTCAAATTAGGAAGATAGACTTTGAAAATTTTCTATTATTACAAAGTGACAGTTGACCTCAATAGGCTTCAATGGATGTTATTCGATGATATCTGAGAGAGTTAGATGCAAACTCACTCAAATATATGAGAAATGTTGAAATTCGACTTCAAATTAGGAAGATAGACTTTGAAAATTTTCAATTATTACAAAGTGACAGTTGACCTCAATGGTCTTCAATCGATGTTATTCGATGATATCTGACAGAGTTAGATGCAAACTCACTCAAATATATGAGAAATGTTGAAATTCGACTTCAAATTAGGAAGATAGACTTTGAAAATTTTCAATTATTACAAAGTGACAGTTGACCTCAATAGGCTTCAATGGATGTTATTCGATGATATCTGAGAGAGTTAGATGCAAACTCACTCAAATATATGAGAAATGTTGAAATTCGACTTCAAATTAGGAAGATAGACTTTGAAAATTTTCAATTATTACAAAGTGACAGTTGACCTCAATGGTCTTCAATCGATGTTATTCGATGATATGTGAAAAAGTTAGATGCAAACTCACTCAAATATATGAGAAATGTTGAAATTCGACTTCACATTAGGAAGATAGACTTTGAAAATTTTCAATTATTACAAAGTGACAGTTGACCTCAATGGTCTTCAATCGATGTTATTCGATGATATCTGACAGAGTTAGATGCAAACTCACTCAAATATATGAGAAATGTTGAAATTTGACTTCAAATTAGGAAGATAGACTTTGAAAATTTTCCATATTTTCAAAGTGACAGTTGACCTCAATGGGCTTCAACGGATGTTATTCGATGATATCTGACAAAGTTAGATGCAAACTCACTCAAATATATGAGAAATGTTGATATTCGACTTCACATTAGGAAGATAGACTTTGAAAATTTTCAATTATTACAAAGTGACAGTTGACCACAATGGTCTGCAATCGATGTTATTCGATGATATCTGACAAAGTTAGATGCAAACTCACTCAAATATATGAGAAATATTGAAATTCGACTTCACATTAGGAAGATAGACTTTGAAAATTTTCAATTATTACAAAGTGACAGTTGACCTCAATGCTCTTCAATCGATGTTATTCGATGATATCTGACAGAGTTAGATGCAAACTCACTCAAATATATGAGAAATGTTGAAATTCGACTTCACATTAGGAAGATAGATTTTGAAAATTTTCAATTATTACAAAGTGACAGTTGAACTCAATGGTCTTCAATCGATGTTATTCGATGATACCTGACAGAGTTAGATGCAAACTCACTCAAATATATGAGAAATGTTGAAATTCGACTTCAAATTAGGAAGATAGACTTTCAAAATTTTCCATATTTACAAAGTGACATTTGACCTCAATGGGCTTCAATGGATGTTATTTGATGACATCTGACAAAGTTAGATGCAAACTCACTCAAATATATGAGAAATGTTGAAATTCGACTTCAAATTAGGAAGATAGACTTTGAAAATTTTCCATATTTTCAAAGTGACAGTTGACCTCAATGGGCTTCAATGGATGTTATTCGATGATATCTGACAGAGTTAGATGCAAACTCACTCAAATATATGAGAAATGTTCAAATTCTACTTCACATTAGGAAGATAGATTTTGAAAATTTTCAATTATTACAAAGTGACAGTTGACCACAATGGTCTTCAATCGATGTTATTCGATGATATCTGACAAAGTTATATGCAATCTCACTCAAATATATGAGAAATGTTGAAATTCGAATTCACATTAGGAAGATAGACTTTGAAAATTTTCAATTATACAAAGTGACAGTTGACCTCAATGTTCTTCAATCGATGTTATTCGATGATATCTGACAGAGTTAGATGCAAACTCACTCAAATATATGAGAAATGTTGAAATTCGACTTCAAATTAGGAAGATAGACTTTGAAAATTTTCAATTATTACAAAGTGACAGTTGACCTCAATGGGCTTCAATGGATGTTATTCGATGATATCTGACAAAGTTAGATGCAAACTCACTCAAATATATGAGAAATGTTGAAATTCGACTTCACATTAGGAAGATAGATTTTGAAAATTTTCAATTATTACAAAGTGACAGTTGAACTCAATGGTCTTCAATCGATGTTATTCGATGATACCTGACAGAGTTAGATGCAAACTCACTCAAATATATGAGAAATGTTGAAATTCGACTTCAAATTAGGAAGATAGACTTTGAAAATTTTCCATATTTACAAAGTGACATTTGACCTCAATGGGCTTCAATGGATGTTATTTGATGACATCTGACAAAGTTAGATGCAAACTCACTCAAATATATGAGAAATGTTGAAATTCGACTTCAAATTAGGAAGATAGACTTTGAAAATTTTCCATATTTTCAAAGTGACAGTTGACCTCAATGGGCTTCAATGGATGTTATTCGATGATATCTGACAAAGTTAGATGCAAACTCACTCAAATATATGAGAAATGTTGAAATTCGACTCCAAATTAGGAAGATAGACTTTGAAAATTTTCCATATTTTCAAAGTGACAGTTGACCTCAATGGCCTTCAATCGATGTTATTCGATGATATCTGATAAAGTTAGATGCAAACTCACTCAAATATATGAAAAATGTTGAAATTCGACTTCACATTGGAAGATAGACTTTGAAAATTTTCAATTATTACAAAGTGACAGTTGAACTCAATGGTCTTCAATCGATGTTATTCGATGATATCTGACAAAGTTGGATGCAAACTCACTCAAATATATGAGAAATGTTGAAATTCGACTTCACATTAGGAAGATAGACTTTGAAAATTTTCAATTATTACAAAGTGACAGTTGAACTCAATGGTCTTCAATCGATGTTATTCGATGATACCTGACAGAGTTAGATGCAAACTCACTCAAATATATGAGAAATGTTGAAATTCGACTTCAAATTAGGAAGATAGACTTTGAAAATTTTCCATATTTTCAAAGTGACAGTTGACCTCAATGGGCTTCAATGGATGTTATTCGATGATATGTGAAAAAGTTAGATGCAAACTCACTCAAATATATGAGAAATGATGAAATTCGACTTCACATTAGGAAGATAGACTTTGAAAATTTTCAATTATTACAAAGTGACAGTTGAACTCAATGGTCTTCAATAGATGTTATTCGATGATACCTGACAGAGTTAGATGCAAACTCACTCAAATATATGAGAAATGTTGAAATTCGACTTCAAATTAGGAAGATAGACTTTGAAAATTTTCCATATTTTCAAAGTGACAGTTGACCTCAATGGGCTTCAATGGATGTTATTCGATGATATCTGACAAAGTTAGATGCAAACTCACTCAAATATATGAGAAATGTTGAAATTCGACTTCAAATTAGGAAGATAGACTTTGAAAATTTTCCATATTTTCAAAGTGACAGTTGACCTCAATGGTCTTCAATGGATGTTATTCGATGATATGTGAAAAAGTTAGATGCAAACTCACTCAAATATATGAGAAATGTTGAAATTCGACTTCACATTAGGAAGATAGACTTTGAAAATTTTCAATTATTACAAAGTGACAGTTGACCTCAATGGTCTTCAATCGATGTTATTCGATGATATCTGACAGAGTTAGATGCAAACTCACTCAAATATATGAGAAATGTTGAAATTCGACTTCACATTAGGAAGATAGATTTTGAAAATTTTCAATTATTACAAAGTGACAGTTGAACTCAATGGTCTTCAATCGATGTTATTCGATGATACCTGACAGAGTTAGATGCAAACTCACTCAAATATATGAGAAATGTTGAAATTCGACTTCAAATTAGGAAGATAGACTTTGATAATTTTCCATATTTACAAAGTGACATTTGACCTCAATGGGCTTCAATGGATGTTATTTGATGACATCTGACAAAGTTAGATGCAAACTCACTCAAATATATGAGAAATGTTGAAATTCGACTTCAAATTAGGAAGATAGACTTTGAAAATTTTCCATATTTTCAAAGTGACAGTTGACCTCAATGGGCTTCAATGGATGTTAATCGATGATATCTGACAAAGTTAGATGCAAACTCACTCAAATATATGAGAAATGTTGAAATTCGACTCCAAATTAGGAAGATAGACTTTGAAAATTTTCCATATTTTCAAAGTGACAGTTGACCTCAATGGGCTTCAATCGATGTTATTCGATGATATCTGATAAAGTTAGATGCAAACTCACTCAAATATATGAAAAATGTTGAAATTCGACTTCACATTAGGAAGATAGACTTTGAAAATTTTCAATTATTACAAAGTGACAGTTGAACTCAATGGTCTTCAATCGATGTTATTCGATGATATCTGACAAAGTTAGATGCAAAATCACTCAAATATATGAGAAATGTTGAAATTCGACTTCACATTAGGAAGATAGACTTTGAAAATTTTCAATTATTACAAAGTGACAGTTGAACTCAATGGTCTTCAATCGATGTTATTCGATGATACCTGACAGAGTTAGATGCAAACTCACTCAAATATATGAGAAATGTTGAAATTCGACTTCAAATTAGGAAGATAGACTTTGAAAATTTTCCATATTTTCAAAGTGACAGTTGACCTCAATGGGCTTCAATGGATGTTATTCGATGATATGTGAAAAAGTTAGATGCAAACTCACTCAAATATATGAGAAATGTTGAAATTCGACTTCACATTAGGAAGATAGACTTTGAAAATTTTCAATTATTACAAAGTGACAGTTGAACTCAATGGTCTTCAATAGATGTTATTCGATGATACCTGACAGAGTTAGATGCAAACTCACTCAAATATATGAGAAATGTTGAAATTCGACTTCAAATTAGGAAGATAGACTTTGAAAATTTTCCATATTTTCAAAGTGACAGTTGACCTCAATGGGCTTCAATGGATGTTATTCGATGATATGTGAAAAAGTTAGATGCAAACTCACTCAAATATATGAGAAATGATGAAATTCGACTTCACATTAGGAAGATAGACTTTGAAAATTTTCAATTATTACAAAGTGACAGTTGAACTCAATGGTCTTCAATAGATGTTATTCGATGATACCTGACAGAGTTAGATGCAAACTCACTCAAATATATGAGAAATGTTGAAATTCGACTTCAAATTAGGAAGATAGACTTTGAAAATTTTCCATATTTTCAAAGTGACAGTTGACCTCAATGGGCTTCAATGGATGTTATTCGATGATATCTGACAAAGTTAGATGCAAACTCACTCAAATATATGAGAAATGTTGAAATTCGACTTCAAATTAGGAAGATAGACTTTGAAAATTTTCCATATTTTCAAAGTGACAGTTGACCTCAATGGTCTTCAATGGATGTTATTCGATGATATGTGAAAAAGTTAGATGCAAACTCACTCAAATATATGAGAAATGTTGAAATTCGACTTCACATTAGGAAGATAGACTTTGAAAATTTTCAATTATTACAAAGTGACAGTTGACCTCAATGGTCTTCAATCGATGTTATTCGATGATATCTGACAGAGTTAGATGCAAACTCACTCAAATATATGAGAAATGTTGAAATTCGACTTCACATTAGGAAGATAGATTTTGAAAATTTTCAATTATTACAAAGTGACAGTTGAACTCAATGGTCTTCAATCGATGTTATTCGATGATACCTGACAGAGTTAGATGCAAACTCACTCAAATATATGAGAAATGTTGAAATTCGACTTCAAATTAGGAAGATAGACTTTGAAAATTTTCCATATTTACAAAGTGACATTTGACCTCAATGGGCTTCAATGGATGTTATTTGATGACATCTGACAAAGTTAGATGCAAACTCACTCAAATATATGAGAAATGTTGAAATTCGACTTCAAATTAGGAAGATAGACTTTGAAAATTTTCCATATTTTCAAAGTGACAGTTGACCTCAATGGGCTTCAATGGATGTTAATCGATGATATCTGACAAAGTTAGATGCAAACTCACTCAAATATATAAGAAATGTTGAAATTCGACTCCAAATTAGGAAGATAGACTTTGAAAATTTTCCATATTTTCAAAGTGACAGTTGACCTCAATGGGCTTCAATCGATGTTATTCGATGATATCTGATAAAGTTAGATGCAAACTCACTCAAATATATGAAAAATGTTGAAATTCGACTTCACATTAGGAAGATAGACTTTGAAAATTTTCAATTATTACAAAGTGACAGTTGAACTCAATGGTCTTCAATCGATGTTATTCGATGATATCTGACAAAGTTAGATGCAAACTCACTCAAATATATGAGAAATGTTGAAATTCGACTTCACATTAGGAAGATAGACTTTGAAAATTTTCAATTATTACAAAGTGACAGTTGAACTCAATGGTCTTCAATCGATGTTATTCGATGATACCTGACAGAGTTAGATGCAAACTCACTCAAATATATGAGAAATGTTGAAATTCGACTTCAAATTAGGAAGATAGACTTTGAAAATTTTCCATATTTTCAAAGTGACAGTTGACCTCAATGGGCTTCAATGGATGTTATTCGATGATATGTGAAAAAGTTAGATGCAAACTCACTCAAATATATGAGAAATGTTGAAATTCGACTTCACATTAGGAAGATAGACTTTGAAAATTTTCAATTATTACAAAGTGACAGTTGAACTCAATGGTCTTCAATAGATGTTATTCGATGATACCTGACAGAGTTAGATGCAAACTCACTCAAATATATGAGAAATGTTGAAATTCGACTTCAAATTAGGAAGATAGACTTTGAAAATTTTCCATATTTTCAAAGTGACAGTTGACCTCAATGGGCTTCAATGGATGTTATTCGATGATATCTGACAAAGTTAGATGCAAACTCACTCAAATATATGAGAAATGTTGAAATTCGACTTCAAATTAGGAAGATAGACTTTCAAAATTTTCCATATTTTCAAAGTGACAGTTGACCTCAATGGTCTTCAATGGATGTTATTCGATGATATGTGAAAAAGTTAGATGCAAACTCACTCAAATATATGAGAAATGTTGAAATTCGACTTCACATTAGGAAGATAGACTTTGAAAATTTTCAATTATTACAAAGTGACAGTTGACCTCAATGGTCTTCAATCGATGTTATTCGATGATATCTGACAGAGTTAGATGCAAACTCACTCAAATATATGAGAAATGTGGAAATTCGACTTCAAATTAGGAAGATAGACTTTGAAAATTTTCAATTATTACAAAGTGACAGTTGACCACAATGGTCTTCAATCGATGTTATTCGATGATATCTGACAAAGTTATATGCAAACTCACTCAAATATATGAGAAATGTTGAAATTCGAATTCACATTAGGAAGATAGACTTTGAAAATTTTCAATTATTACAAAGTGACAGTTGACCTCAATGGTCTTCAATCGATGTTATTCGATGATATCTGAGAGAGTTAGATGCAAACTCACTCAAATATATGAGAAATGTTGAAATTCGACTTCAAATTAGGAAGATAGACTTTGAAAATTTTCAATTATTACAAAGTGACAGTTGACCTCAATGGGCTTCAATGGATGTTATTCGATGATATGTGAAAAAGTTAGATGCAAACTCACTCAAATATATGAGAAATGTTGAAATTCGACTTCACATTAGGAAGATAGACTTTGAAAATTTTCCATATTTACAAAGTGACAGTTGACCTCAATGGGCTTCAATGGATGTTATTCGATGATATCTGACAAAGTTAGATGCAAACTCACTCAAATATATGAGAAATGTTGAAATTCGACTTCAAATTAGGAAGATAGACTTTGAAAATTTTCCATATTTTCAAAGTGACAGTTGACCTCAATGGTCTTCAATGGATGTTATTCGATGATATGTGAAAAAGTTAGATGCAAACTCACTCAAATATATGAGAAATGTTGAAATTCGACTTCACATTAGGAAGATAGACTTTGAAAATTTTCAATTATTACAAAGTGACAGTTAACCTCAATGGTCTTCAATCGATGTTATTCGATGATATCTGACAGAGTTAGATGCAAACTCACTCAAATATATGAGAAATGTTGAAATTCGACTTCAAATTAGGAAGATAGACTTTGAAAATTTTCAATTATTACAAAGTGACAGTTGAACTCAATGGTCTTCAATCGATGTTATTCGATGATATCTGACAAAGTTAGATGCAAACTCACTCAAATATATGAGAAATGTTGAAATTCGACTTCACATTAGGAAGATAGACTTTGAAAATTTTCAATTATTACAAAGTGACAGTTGAACTCAATGGTCTTCAATCGATGTTATTCGATGATACCTGACAGAGTTAGATGCAAACTCACTCAAATATATGAGAAATGTTGAAATTCGACTTCAAATTAGGAAGATAGACTTTGAAAATTTTCCATATTTTCAAAGTGACAGTTGACCTCAATGGGCTTCAATGGATGTTATTCGATGATATGTGAAAAAGTTAGATGCAAACTCACTCAAATATATGAGAAATGTTGAAATTCGACTTCACATTAGGAAGATAGACTTTGAAAATTTTCAATTATTACAAAGTGACAGTTGAACTCAATGGTCTTCAATAGATGTTATTCGATGATACCTGACAGAGTTAGATGCAAACTCACTCAAATATATGAGAAATGTTGAAATTCGACTTCAAATTAGGAAGATAGACTTTGAAAATTTTCCACATTTTCAAAGTGACAGTTGACCTCAATGGGCTTCAATGGATGTTATTCGATGATATCTGACAAAGTTAGATGCAAACTCACTCAAATATATGAGAAATGTTGAAATTCGACTTCAAATTAGGAAGATAGACTTTGAAAATTTTCCATATTTTCAAAGTGACAGTTGACCTCAATGGTCTTCAATGGATGTTATTCGATGATATGTGAAGAAGTTAGATGCAAACTCACTCAAATATATGAGAAATGTTGAAATTCGACTTCACATTAGGAAGATAGACTTTGAAAATTTTCAATTATTACAAAGTGACAGTTGACCTCAATGGTCTTCAATCGATGTTATTCGATGATATCTGACAGAGTTAGATGCAAACTCACTCAAATATATGAGAAATGTTGAAATTCGACTTCAAATTAGGAAGATAGACTTTGAAAATTTTCCATATTTTCAAAGTGACAGTTGACCTCAATGGGCTTCAATGGATGTTATTCGATGATATGTGAAAAAGTTAGATGCAAACTCACTCAAATATATGAGAAATGTTGAAATTCGACTTCACATTAGGAAGATAGACTTTGAAAATTTTCAATTATTACAAAGTGACAGTTGAACTCAATGGTCTTCAATAGATGTTATTCGATGATACCTGACAGAGTTAGATGCAAACTCACTCAAATATATGAGAAATGTTGAAATTCGACTTCAAATTAGGAAGATAGACTTTGAAAATTTTCCACATTTTCAAAGTGACAGTTGACCTCAATGGGCTTCAATGGATGTTATTCGATGATATCTGACAAAGTTAGATGCAAACTCACTCAAATATATGAGAAATGTTGAAATTCGACTTCAAATTAGGAAGATAGACTTTGAAAATTTTCCATATTTTCAAAGTGACAGTTGACCTCAATGGTCTTCAATGGATGTTATTCGATGATATGTGAAGAAGTTAGATGCAAACTCACTCAAATATATGAGAAATGTTGAAATTCGACTTCACATTAGGAAGATAGACTTTGAAAATTTTCAATTATTACAAAGTGACAGTTGACCTCAATGGTCTTCAATCGATGTTATTCGATGATATCTGACAGAGTTAGATGCAAACTCACTCAAATATATGAGAAATGTTGAAATTCGACTTCAAATTAGGAAGATAGACTTTGAAAATTTTCAATTATTACAAAGTGACAGTTGACCACAATGGTCTTCAATCGATGTTATTCGATGATATCTGACAAAGTTATATGCAAACTCACTCAAATATATAAGAAATGTTGAAATTCGAATTCACATTAGGAAGATAGACTTTGAAAATTTTCAATTATTACAAAGTGACAGTTGACCTCAATGGTCTTCAATCGATGTTATTCGATGATATCTGACAGAGTTAGATGCAAACTCACTCAAATATATGAGAAATGTTGAAATTCGACTTCACATTAGGAAGATAGATTTTGAAAATTTTCAATTATTACAAAGTGACAGTTGAACTCAATGGTCTTCAATCGATGTTATTCGATGATACCTGACAGAGTTAGATGCAAACTCACTCAAATATATGAGAAATGTTGAAATTCGACTTCAAATTAGGAAGATAGACTTTGAAAATTTTCCATATTTACAAAGTGACATTTGACCTCAATGGGCTTCAATGGATGTTATTTGATGACATCTGACAAAGTTAGATGCAAACTCACTCAAATATATGAAAAATGTTGAAATTCGACTTCAAATTAGGAAGATAGACTTTGAAAATTTTCCATATTTTCAAAGTGACAGTTGACCTCAATGGGCTTCAATGGATGTTATTCGATGATATCTGACAAAGTTAGATGCAAACTCACTCAAATATATGAGAAATGTTGAAATTCGACTTCAAATTAGGAAGATAGACTTTGAAAATTTTCCATATTTTCAAAGTGACAGTTGACCTCAATGGTCTTCAATGGATGTTATTCGATGATATGTGAAGAAGTTAGATGCAAACTCACTCAAATATATGAGAAATGTTGAAATTCGACTTCACATTAGGAAGATAGACTTTGAAAATTTTCAATTATTACAAAGTGACAGTTGACCTCAATGGTCTTCAATCGATGTTATTCGATGATATCTGACAGAGTTAGATGCAAACTCACTCAAATATATGAGAAATGTTGAAATTCGACTTCAAATTAGGAAGATAGACTTTGAAAATTTTCAATTATTACAAAGTGACAGTTGACCACAATGGTCTTCAATCGATGTTATTCGATGATATCTGACAAAGTTATATGCAAACTCACTCAAATATATAAGAAATGTTGAAATTCGAATTCACATTAGGAAGATAGACTTTGAAAATTTTCAATTATTACAAAGTGACAGTTGACCTCAATGGTCTTCAATCGATGTTATTCGATGATATCTGACAGAGTTAGATGCAAACTCACTCAAATATATGAGAAATGTTGAAATTCGACTTCACATTAGGAAGATAGATTTTGAAAATTTTCAATTATTACAAAGTGACAGTTGAACTCAATGGTCTTCAATCGATGTTATTCGATGATACCTGACAGAGTTAGATGCAAACTCACTCAAATATATGAGAAATGTTGAAATTCGACTTCAAATTAGGAAGATAGACTTTGAAAATTTTCCATATTTACAAAGTGACATTTGACCTCAATGGGCTTCAATGGATGTTATTTGATGACATCTGACAAAGTTAGATGCAAACTCACTCAAATATATGAAAAATGTTGAAATTCGACTTCAAATTAGGAAGATAGACTTTGAAAATTTTCCATATTTTCAAAGTGACAGTTGACCTCAATGGGCTTCAATGGATGTTATTCGATGATATCTGACAAAGTTAGATGCAAACTCACTCAAATATATGAGAAATGTTGAAATTCGACTCCAAATTAGGAAGATAGACTTTGAAAATTTTCCATATTTTCAAAGTGACAGTTGACCTCAATGGGCTTCAATCGATGTTATTCGATGATATCTGATAAAGTTAGATGCAAACTCACTCAAATATATGAAAAATGTTGAAATTCGACTTCACATTAGGAAGATAGACTTTGAAAATTTTCAATTATTACAAAGTGACAGTTGAACTCAATGGTCTTCAATCGATGTTATTCGATGATATCTGACAAAGTTAGATGCAAACTCACTCAAATATATGAGAAATGTTGAAATTCGACTTCACATTAGGAAGATAGACTTTGAAAATTTTCAATTATTACAAAGTGACAGTTGAACTCAATGGTCTTCAATCGATGTTATTCGATGATACCTGACAGAGTTAGATGCAAACTCACTCAAATATATGAGAAATGTTGAAATTCGACTTCAAATTAGGAAGATAGACTTTGAAAATTTTCCATATTTTCAAAGTGACAGTTGACCTCAATGGGCTTCAATGGATGTTATTCGATGATATGTGAAAAAGTTAGATGCAAACTCACTCAAATATATGAGAAATGTTGAAATTCGACTTCACATTAGGAAGATAGACTTTGAAAATTTTCAATTATTACAAAGTGACAGTTGAACTCAATGGTCTTCAATAGATGTTATTCGATGATACCTGACAGAGTTAGATGCAAACTCACTCAAATATATGAGAAATGTTGAAATTCGACTTCAAATTAGGAAGATAGACTTTGAAAATTTTCCATATTTTCAAAGTGACAGTTGACCTCAATGGGCTTCAATGGATGTTATTCGATGATATGTGAAAAAGTTAGATGCAAACTCACTCAAATATATGAGAAATGTTGAAATTCGACTTCACATTAGGAAGATAGACTTTGAAAATTTTCAATTATTACAAAGTGACAGTTGAACTCAATGGTCTTCAATAGATGTTATTCGATGATACCTGACAGAGTTAGATGCAAACTCACTCAAATATATGAGAAATGTTGAAATTCGACTTCAAATTAGGAAGATAGACTTTGAAAATTTTCCATATTTTCAAAGTGACAGTTGACCTCAATGGTCTTCAATGGATGTTATTCGATGATATGTGAAAAAATTAGATGCAAACTCACTCAAATATATGAGAAATGTTGAAATTCGACTTCACATTAGGAAGATAGACTTTGAAAATTTTCCATATTTTCAAAGTGACAGTTGACCTCAATGGGCTTCAATGGATGTTATTCGATGATATCTGACAAAGTTAGATGCAAACTCACTCAAATATATGAGAAATGTTGAAATTCGACTTCAAATTAGGAAGATAGACTTTCAAAATTTTCCATATTTTCAAAGTGACAGTTGACCTCAATGGTCTTCAATGGATGTTATTCGATGATATGTGAAAAAGTTAGATGCAAACTCACTCAAATATATGAGAAATGTTGAAATTCGACTTCACATTAGGAAGATAGACTTTGAAAATTTTCAATTATTACAAAGTGACAGTTGACCTCAATGGTCTTCAATCGATGTTATTCGATGATATCTGACAGAGTTAGATGCAAACTCACTCAAATATATGAGAAATGTGGAAATTCGACTTCAAATTAGGAAGATAGACTTTGAAAATTTTCAATTATTACAAAGTGACAGTTGACCACAATGGTCTTCAATCGATGTTATTCGATGATATCTGACAAAGTTATATGCAAACTCACTCAAATATATGAGAAATGTTGAAATTCGAATTCACATTAGGAAGATAGACTTTGAAAATTTTCAATTATTACAAAGTGACAGTTGACCTCAATGGTCTTCAATCGATGTTATTCGATGATATCTGAGAGAGTTAGATGCAAACTCACTCAAATATATGAGAAATGTTGAAATTCGACTTCAAATTAGGAAGATAGACTTTGAAAATTTTCAATTATTACAAAGTGACAGTTGACCTCAATGGGCTTCAATGGATGTTATTCGATGATATGTGAAAAAGTTAGATGCAAACTCACTCAAATATATGAGAAATGTTGAAATTCGACTTCACATTAGGAAGATAGACTTTGAAAATTTTCCATATTTACAAAGTGACAGTTGACCTCAATGGGCTTCAATGGATGTTATTCGATGATATCTGACAAAGTTAGATGCAAACTCACTCAAATATATGAGAAATGTTGAAATTCGACTTCAAATTAGGAAGATAGACTTTGAAAATTTTCCATATTTTCAAAGTGACAGTTGACCTCAATGGTCTTCAATGGATGTTATTCGATGATATGTGAAAAAGTTAGATGCAAACTCACTCAAATATATGAGAAATGTTGAAATTCGACTTCACATTAGGAAGATAGACTTTGAAAATTTTCAATTATTACAAAGTGACAGTTAACCTCAATGGTCTTCAATCGATGTTATTCGATGATATCTGACAGAGTTAGATGCAAACTCACTCAAATATATGAGAAATGTTGAAATTCGACTTCAAATTAGGAAGATAGACTTTGAAAATTTTCAATTATTACAAAGTGACAGTTGAACTCAATGGTCTTCAATCGATGTTATTCGATGATATCTGACAAAGTTAGATGCAAACTCACTCAAATATATGAGAAATGTTGAAATTCGACTTCACATTAGGAAGATAGACTTTGAAAATTTTCAATTATTACAAAGTGACAGTTGAACTCAATGGTCTTCAATCGATGTTATTCGATGATACCTGACAGAGTTAGATGCAAACTCACTCAAATATATGAGAAATGTTGAAATTCGACTTCAAATTAGGAAGATAGACTTTGAAAATTTTCCATATTTTCAAAGTGACAGTTGACCTCAATGGGCTTCAATGGATGTTATTCGATGATATGTGAAAAAGTTAGATGCAAACTCACTCAAATATATGAGAAATGTTGAAATTCGACTTCACATTAGGAAGATAGACTTTGAAAATTTTCAATTATTACAAAGTGACAGTTGAACTCAATGGTCTTCAATAGATGTTATTCGATGATACCTGACAGAGTTAGATGCAAACTCACTCAAATATATGAGAAATGTTGAAATTCGACTTCAAATTAGGAAGATAGACTTTGAAAATTTTCCACATTTTCAAAGTGACAGTTGACCTCAATGGGCTTCAATGGATGTTATTCGATGATATCTGACAAAGTTAGATGCAAACTCACTCAAATATATGAGAAATGTTGAAATTCGACTTCAAATTAGGAAGATAGACTTTGAAAATTTTCCATATTTTCAAAGTGACAGTTGACCTCAATGGTCTTCAATGGATGTTATTCGATGATATGTGAAGAAGTTAGATGCAAACTCACTCAAATATATGAGAAATGTTGAAATTCGACTTCACATTAGGAAGATAGACTTTGAAAATTTTCAATTATTACAAAGTGACAGTTGACCTCAATGGTCTTCAATCGATGTTATTCGATGATATCTGACAGAGTTAGATGCAAACTCACTCAAATATATGAGAAATGTTGAAATTCGACTTCAAATTAGGAAGATAGACTTTGAAAATTTTCCATATTTTCAAAGTGACAGTTGACCTCAATGGGCTTCAATGGATGTTATTCGATGATATGTGAAAAAGTTAGATGCAAACTCACTCAAATATATGAGAAATGTTGAAATTCGACTTCACATTAGGAAGATAGACTTTGAAAATTTTCAATTATTACAAAGTGACAGTTGAACTCAATGGTCTTCAATAGATGTTATTCGATGATACCTGACAGAGTTAGATGCAAACTCACTCAAATATATGAGAAATGTTGAAATTCGACTTCAAATTAGGAAGATAGACTTTGAAAATTTTCCACATTTTCAAAGTGACAGTTGACCTCAATGGGCTTCAATGGATGTTATTCGATGATATCTGACAAAGTTAGATGCAAACTCACTCAAATATATGAGAAATGTTGAAATTCGACTTCAAATTAGGAAGATAGACTTTGAAAATTTTCCATATTTTCAAAGTGACAGTTGACCTCAATGGTCTTCAATGGATGTTATTCGATGATATGTGAAGAAGTTAGATGCAAACTCACTCAAATATATGAGAAATGTTGAAATTCGACTTCACATTAGGAAGATAGACTTTGAAAATTTTCAATTATTACAAAGTGACAGTTGACCTCAATGGTCTTCAATCGATGTTATTCGATGATATCTGACAGAGTTAGATGCAAACTCACTCAAATATATGAGAAATGTTGAAATTCGACTTCAAATTAGGAAGATAGACTTTGAAAATTTTCAATTATTACAAAGTGACAGTTGACCACAATGGTCTTCAATCGATGTTATTCGATGATATCTGACAAAGTTATATGCAAACTCACTCAAATATATAAGAAATGTTGAAATTCGAATTCACATTAGGAAGATAGACTTTGAAAATTTTCAATTATTACAAAGTGACAGTTGACCTCAATGGTCTTCAATCGATGTTATTCGATGATATCTGACAGAGTTAGATGCAAACTCACTCAAATATATGAGAAATGTTGAAATTCGACTTCACATTAGGAAGATAGATTTTGAAAATTTTCAATTATTACAAAGTGACAGTTGAACTCAATGGTCTTCAATCGATGTTATTCGATGATACCTGACAGAGTTAGATGCAAACTCACTCAAATATATGAGAAATGTTGAAATTCGACTTCAAATTAGGAAGATAGACTTTGAAAATTTTCCATATTTACAAAGTGACATTTGACCTCAATGGGCTTCAATGGATGTTATTTGATGACATCTGACAAAGTTAGATGCAAACTCACTCAAATATATGAAAAATGTTGAAATTCGACTTCAAATTAGGAAGATAGACTTTGAAAATTTTCCATATTTTCAAAGTGACAGTTGACCTCAATGGGCTTCAATGGATGTTATTCGATGATATCTGACAAAGTTAGATGCAAACTCACTCAAATATATGAGAAATGTTGAAATTCGACTTCAAATTAGGAAGATAGACTTTGAAAATTTTCCATATTTTCAAAGTGACAGTTGACCTCAATGGTCTTCAATGGATGTTATTCGATGATATGTGAAGAAGTTAGATGCAAACTCACTCAAATATATGAGAAATGTTGAAATTCGACTTCACATTAGGAAGATAGACTTTGAAAATTTTCAATTATTACAAAGTGACAGTTGACCTCAATGGTCTTCAATCGATGTTATTCGATGATATCTGACAGAGTTAGATGCAAACTCACTCAAATATATGAGAAATGTTGAAATTCGACTTCAAATTAGGAAGATAGACTTTGAAAATTTTCAATTATTACAAAGTGACAGTTGACCACAATGGTCTTCAATCGATGTTATTCGATGATATCTGACAAAGTTATATGCAAACTCACTCAAATATATAAGAAATGTTGAAATTCGAATTCACATTAGGAAGATAGACTTTGAAAATTTTCAATTATTACAAAGTGACAGTTGACCTCAATGGTCTTCAATCGATGTTATTCGATGATATCTGACAGAGTTAGATGCAAACTCACTCAAATATATGAGAAATGTTGAAATTCGACTTCACATTAGGAAGATAGATTTTGAAAATTTTCAATTATTACAAAGTGACAGTTGAACTCAATGGTCTTCAATCGATGTTATTCGATGATACCTGACAGAGTTAGATGCAAACTCACTCAAATATATGAGAAATGTTGAAATTCGACTTCAAATTAGGAAGATAGACTTTGAAAATTTTCCATATTTACAAAGTGACATTTGACCTCAATGGGCTTCAATGGATGTTATTTGATGACATCTGACAAAGTTAGATGCAAACTCACTCAAATATATGAAAAATGTTGAAATTCGACTTCAAATTAGGAAGATAGACTTTGAAAATTTTCCATATTTTCAAAGTGACAGTTGACCTCAATGGGCTTCAATGGATGTTATTCGATGATATCTGACAAAGTTAGATGCAAACTCACTCAAATATATGAGAAATGTTGAAATTCGACTCCAAATTAGGAAGATAGACTTTGAAAATTTTCCATATTTTCAAAGTGACAGTTGACCTCAATGGGCTTCAATCGATGTTATTCGATGATATCTGATAAAGTTAGATGCAAACTCACTCAAATATATGAAAAATGTTGAAATTCGACTTCACATTAGGAAGATAGACTTTGAAAATTTTCAATTATTACAAAGTGACAGTTGAACTCAATGGTCTTCAATCGATGTTATTCGATGATATCTGACAAAGTTAGATGCAAACTCACTCAAATATATGAGAAATGTTGAAATTCGACTTCACATTAGGAAGATAGACTTTGAAAATTTTCAATTATTACAAAGTGACAGTTGAACTCAATGGTCTTCAATCGATGTTATTCGATGATACCTGACAGAGTTAGATGCAAACTCACTCAAATATATGAGAAATGTTGAAATTCGACTTCAAATTAGGAAGATAGACTTTGAAAATTTTCCATATTTTCAAAGTGACAGTTGACCTCAATGGGCTTCAATGGATGTTATTCGATGATATGTGAAAAAGTTAGATGCAAACTCACTCAAATATATGAGAAATGTTGAAATTCGACTTCACATTAGGAAGATAGACTTTGAAAATTTTCAATTATTACAAAGTGACAGTTGAACTCAATGGTCTTCAATAGATGTTATTCGATGATACCTGACAGAGTTAGATGCAAACTCACTCAAATATATGAGAAATGTTGAAATTCGACTTCAAATTAGGAAGATAGACTTTGAAAATTTTCCATATTTTCAAAGTGACAGTTGACCTCAATGGGCTTCAATGGATGTTATTCGATGATATGTGAAAAAGTTAGATGCAAACTCACTCAAATATATGAGAAATGTTGAAATTCGACTTCACATTAGGAAGATAGACTTTGAAAATTTTCAATTATTACAAAGTGACAGTTGAACTCAATGGTCTTCAATAGATGTTATTCGATGATACCTGACAGAGTTAGATGCAAACTCACTCAAATATATGAGAAATGTTGAAATTCGACTTCAAATTAGGAAGATAGACTTTGAAAATTTTCCATATTTTCAAAGTGACAGTTGACCTCAATGGTCTTCAATGGATGTTATTCGATGATATGTGAAAAAATTAGATGCAAACTCACTCAAATATATGAGAAATGTTGAAATTCGACTTCACATTAGGAAGATAGACTTTGAAAATTTTCAATTATTACAAAGTGACAGTTGACCTCAATGGTCTTCAATCGATGTTATTCGATGATATCTGACAGAGTTAGATGCAAACTCACTCAAATATATGAGAAATGTTGAAATTCGACTTCAAATTAGGAAGAGAGACTTTGAAAATTTTCAATTATTACAAAGTGACAGTTGACCACAATGGTCTTCAATCGATGTTATTCGATGATATCTGACAAAGTTATATGCAAACTCACTCAAATATATGAGAAATGTTGAAATTCGAATTCACATTAGGAAGATAGACTTTGAAAATTTTCAATTATTACAAAGTGACAGTTGACCTCAATGGTCTTCAATCGATGTTATTCGATGATATCTGACAGAGTTAGATGCAAACTCACTCAAATATATGAGAAATGTTGAAATTCGACTTCAAATTAGGAAGATAGACTTTGAAAATTTTCAATTATTACAAAGTGACAGTTGACCTCAATGGGCTTCAATGGATGTTATTCGATGATATGTGAAAAAGTTAGATGCAAACTCACTCAAATATATGAGAAATGTTGAAATTCGACTTCACATTAGGAAGATAGACTTTGAAAATTTTCAATTATTACAAAGTGACAGTTGAACTCAATGGTCTTCAATCGATGTTATTCGATGATACCTGACAGAGTTAGATGCAAACTCACTCAAATATATGAGAAATGTTGAAATTCGACTTCAAATTAGGAAGATAGACTTTGAAAATTTTCCATATTTTCAAAGTGACAGTTGACCTCAATGGGCTTTAATGGATGTTATTCGATGATATCTCACAAAGTTAGATGCAAACACACTCAAATATATGAGAAATGTTGAAATTCGACTTCACATTAGGAAGATAGACTTTGAAAATTTTCAATTATTACAAAGTGACAGTTGAACTCAATGGTCTTCAATCGATGTTATTCGATGATATCTGACAAAGTTAGATGCAAACTCACTCAAATATATGAGAAATGTTGAAATTCGACTTCAAATTAGGAAGATAGACTTTGAAAATTTTCCATATTTTCAAAGTGACAGTTGACCTCGATGGTCTTCAATGGATGTTATTCGATGATATGTGAAAAAGTTAGATGCAAACTCACTCAAATATATGAGAAATGTTGAAATTCGACTTCACATTAGGAAGATAGACTTTGAAAATTTTCAATTATTACAAAGTGACAGTTAACCTCAATGGTCTTCAATCGATGTTATTCGATGATATCTGACAGAGTTAGATGCAAACTCACTCAAATATATGAGAAATGTTGAAATTCGACTTCAAATTAGGAAGATAGACTTTGAAAATTTTCAATTATTACAAAGTGACAGTTGACCTCAATGGTCTTCAATGGATGTTATTCGATGATATGTGAAAAAGTTAGATGCAAACTCACTCAAATATATGAGAAATGTTGAAATTCGACTTCACATTAGGAAGATAGACTTTGAAAATTTTCAATTATTACAAAGTGACATTTGACCTCAATGGTCTTCAATCGATGTTATTCGATGATATCTGACAGAGTTAGATGCAAACTCACTCAAATATATGAGAAATGTTGAAATTCGACATCAAATTAGGAAGATAGACTTTGAAAATTTTCAATTATTACAAAGTGACAGTTGACCACAATGGTCTTCAATCGATGTTATTCGATGATATCTGACAGAGTTAGATGCAAACCAACTCAAATATATGAGAAATGTTGAAATTCGAATTCACATTAGGAAGATAGACTTTGAAAATTTTCAATTATTACAAAGTGACAGTTGACCTCAATGGTCTTCAATCGATGTTATTCGATGATATCTGACAGAGTTAGATGCAAACTCAATCAAATATATGAGAAATGTTGAAATTCGACTTCAAATTAGGAAGATAGACTTTGAAAATTTTCAATTATTACAAAGTGACAGTTGACCTCAATGGGCTTCAATGGATGTTATTCGATGATATGTGAAAAAGTTAGATGCAAACTCACTCAAATATATGAGAAATGTTGAAATTCGACTTCACATTAGGAAGATAGACTTTGAAAATTTTCAATTATTACAAAGTGACAGTTGAACTCAATGGTCTTCAATCGATGTTATTCGATGATACCTGACAGAGTTAGATGCAAACTCACTCAAATATATGAGAAATGTTGAAATTCGACTTCAAATTAGGAAGATAGACTTTGAAAATTTTCCATATTTTCAAAGTGACAGTTGACCTCAATGGGCTTCAATGGATGTTATTCGATGATATCTGACAAAGTTAGATGCAAACTCAATCAAATATATGAGAAATGTTGGAATTCGACTTCAAATTAGGAAGATGGACTTTGAAGATTTTCCATATTTTCAAAGTGACAGTTGACCTCAATGGTCTTCAATGGATGTTATTCGATGATATGTGAAAAAGTTAGATGCAAACTCACTCAAATATATGAGAAATGTTGAAATTCGACTTCACATTAGGAAGATAGACTTTGAAAATTTTCAATTATTACAAAGTGACAGTTGACCTCAATGGTCTTCAATCGATGTTATTCGATGATATCTGACAGAGTTAGATGCAAACTCACTCAAATATATGAGAAATGTTGAAATTCGACTTCAAATTAGGAAGATAGACTTTGAAAATTTTCAATTATTACAAAGTGACAGTTGACCTCAATGGGCTTCAATGGATGTTATTCGATGATATCTGACAAAGTTAGATGCAAACTCACTCAAATACATGAGAAATTTTGAAATTCTACTTCACATTAGGAAGATAGATTTTGAAAATTTTCAATTATTACAAAGTGACAGTTGACCACAATGGTCTTCAATCGATGTTATTCGATGATATCTGACAAAGTTATATGCAAACTCACTCAAATATATGAGAAATGTTGAAATTCGAATTCACATTAGGAAGATAGACTTTGAAAATTTTCAATTATTACAAAGTGACAGTTGACCTCAATGGTCTTCAATCGATGTTATTCGATGATATCTGACAGAGTTAGATGCAAACTCACTCAAATATATGAGAAATGTTGAAATTCGACTTCAAATTAGGAAGATAGACTTTGAAAATTTTCCATATTTTCAAAGTGACAGTTGACCTCAATGGGCTTCAATGGATGTTATTCGATGATATCTGACAAAGTTAGATGCAAACTCAATCAAATATATGGGAAATGTTGAAATTCGACTTCAAATTAGGAAGATGGACTTTGAAAATTTTCCATATTTTCAAAGTGACAGTTGACCTCAATGGTCTTCAATGGATGTTATTCTATGATATGTGAAAAAGTTAGATGCAAACTCACTCAAATATATGAGAAATGTTGAAATTCGACTTCACATTAGGAAGATAGACTTTGAAAATTTTCAATTATTACAAAGTGACAGTTGACCTCAATGGTCTTCAATCGATGTTATTCGATGATATCTGACAGAGTTAGATGCAAACTCACTCAAATATATGAGAAATGTTGAAATTCGACTTCAAATTAGGAAGATAGACTTTGAAAATTTTCAATTATTACAAAGTGACAGTTGACCTCAATGGGCTTCAATGGATGTTATTCGATGATATCTGACAAAGTTAGATGCAAACTCACTCAAATACATGAGAAATTTTGAAATTCTACTTCACATTAGGAAGATAGATTTTGAAAATTTTCAGTTATTACAAAGTGACAGTTGACCACAATGGTCTTCAATCGATGTTATTCGATGATATCTGACAAAGTTATATGCAAACTCACTCAAATATATGAGAAATGTTGAAATTCGAATTCACATTAGGAAGATAGACTTTGAAAATTTTCAATTATTACAAAGTGACAGTTGACCTCAATGGTCTTCAATCGATGTTATTCGATGATATCTGACAGAGTTAGATGCAAACTCACTCAAATATATGAGAAATGTTGAAATTCGACTTCAAATTAGGAAGATAGACTTTGAAAATTTTCCATATTTTCAAAGTGACAGTTGACCTCAATGGGCTTCAATGGATGTTATTCGATGATATCTGACAGAGTTAGATGCAAACTCACTCAAATATATGAGAAATGTTGAAATTCGACTTCACATTAGGAAGATAGACTTTGAAAATTTTCAATTATTACAAAGTGACAGTTGACCACAATGGTCTTCAATCGATGTTATTCGATGATATGTGAAAAAGTTAGATGCAAACTCACTCAAATATATGAGAAATGTTGAAATTCGACTTCACATTAGGAAGATAGACTTTGAAAATTTTCAATTATTACAAAGTGACAGTTGACATCAATGGTCTTCAATCGATGTTATTCGATGATATCTGACAGAGTTAGATGCAAACTCACTCAAATATATGAGAAATGTTGAAATTCGACTTCAAATTAGGAAGATAGACTTTCAAAATTTTCCATATTTTCAAAGTGACAGTTGACCTCAATGGGCTTCAATGGATGTAATTCGATGATATCTGACAGAGTTAGATGCAAACTCACTCAAATATATGAGAAATGTTGAAATTCTACTTCACATTAGGAAGATAGACTTTGAAAATTTTCAATTATTACAAAGTGACAGTTGACCTCAATGGGCTTCAATGGATGTTATTCGATGATATGTGAAAAAGTTAGATGCAAACTCACTCAAATATATGAGAAATGTTGAAATTCGACTCCACATTAGGAAGATAGAATTTGAAAATTTTCAATTATTACAAAGTGACAGTTGACCTCAATGGTCTTCAATCGATGTTATTCGATGATATCTGACAAAGTTATATGCAAACTCACTCAAATATATGAGAAATGTTGAAATTCTACTTCACATTAGGAAGATAGACTTTGAAAATTTTCAATTATTACAAAGTGACAGTTGACCTCAATGGGCTTCAATGGATGTTATTCGATGATATCTGACAAAGTTAGATGCAAACTCACTCAAATATATGAGAAATGTTGAAATTCGACTTCACATTAGGAAGATAGATTTTGAAAATTTTCAATTATTACAAAGTGACAGTTGACCACAATGGTCTTCAATCGATGTTATTCGATGATATCTGACAAAGTTATATGCAAACTCACTCAAATATATGAGAAATGTTGAAATTCGACTTCACATTAGGAAGATAGACTTTGAAAATTTTCAATTATTACAAAGTGACAGTTGACCTCAATGGTCTTCAATCGATGTTATTCGATGATATCTGACAGAGTTAGATGCAAACTCACTCAAATATATGAGAAATGTTGAAATTCGACTTCAAATTAGGAAGATAGACTTTGAAAATTTTCCATATTTTCAAAGTGACAGTTGGCCTCAATGGGCTTCAATGGATGTTATTCGATGATATCTGACAGAGTTAGATGCAAACTCACTCAAATATATGAGAAATGTTGAAATTCGACTTCACATTAGGAAGATAGATTTTGAAAATTTTCAATTATTACAAAGTGACAGTTGACCACAATGGTCTTCAATCGATGTTATTCGATGATATCTGACAAAGTTATATGCAAACTCACTCAAATATATGAGAAATGTTGAAATTCGACTTCACATTAGGAAGATAGACTTTGAAAATTTTCAATTATTACAAAGTGACAGTTGACCTCAATGGTCTTCAATCGATGTTATTCGATGATATCTGACAGAGTTAGATGCAAACTCACTCAAATATATGAGAAATGTTGAAATTCGACTTCAAATTAGGAAGATAGACTTTGAAAATTTTCCATATTTTCAAAGTGACAGTTGGCCTCAATGGGCTTCAATGGATGTTATTCGATGATATCTGACAGAGTTAGATGCAAACTCACTCAAATATATGAGGAATGTTGAAATTCGACTTCACATTAGGAAGATAGACTTTGAAAATTTTCAATTATTACAAAGTGACAGTTGACCACAATGGTCTTCAATCGATGTTATTCGATGATATGTGAAAAAGTTAGATGCAAACTCACTCAAATATATGGGAAATGTTGAAATTCGACTTCACATTAGGAAGATAGACTTTGAAAATTTTCAATTATTACAAAGTGACAGTTGACCTCAATGGTCTTCAATCGATGTTATTCGATGATATCTGACAAAGTTAGATGCAAACTCACTCAAATATATGAGAAATGTTGAAATTCGACTTCAAATTAGGAAGATAGACTTTGAAAATTTTCCATATTTTCAAAGTGACAGTTGACCTCAATGGGCTTCAATGGATGTTATTCGATGATATGTGAAAAAGTTAGATGCAAACTCACTCAAATATATGAGAAATGTTGAAATTCGACTTCACATTAGGAAGATAGACTTTGAAAATTTTCAATTATTACAAAGTGACAGTTGACCACAATGGTCTTCAATCGATGTTATTCGATGATATGTGAAAAAGTTAGATGCAAACTCACTCAAATATATGAGAAATGTTGAAATTCGACTTCACATTAGGAAGATAGACTTTGAAAATTTTCAATTATTACAAAGTGACAGTTGACCTCAATGGTCTTCAATCGATGTTATTCGATGATATCTGACAAAGTTATATGCAAACTCACTCAAATATATGAGAAATGTTGAAATTCGAATTCACATTAGGAAGATAGACTTTGAAAATTTTCAATTATTACAAAGTGACAGTTGACCTCAATGGTCTTCAATCGATGTTATTCGATGATATCTGACAGAGTTAGATGCAAACTCACTCAAATATATGAGAAATGTTGAAATTCGACTTCAAATTAGGAAGATAGACTTTGAAAATTTTCCATATTTTCAAAGTGACAGTTGGCCTCAATGGGCTTCAATGGATGTTATTCGATGATATCTGACAGAGTTAGATGCAAACTCACTCAAATATATGAGAAATGTTGAAATTCGATTTCACATTAGGAAGATAGACTTTGAAAATTTTCAATTATTACAAAGTGACAGTTGACCACAATGGTCTTCAATCGATGTTATTCGATGATATGTGAAAAAGTTAGATGCAAACTCACTCAAATATATGGGAAATGTTGAAATTCGACTTCACATTAGGAAGATAGACTTTGAAAATTTTCAATTATTACAAAGTGACAGTTGACCTCAATGGTCTTCAATCGATGTTATTCGATGATATCTGACAGAGTTAGATGCAAACTCACTCAAATATATGAGAAATGTTGAAATTCGACTTCAAATTAGGAAGATAGACTTTGAAAATTTTCCATATTTTCAAAGTGACAGTTGACCTCAATGGGCTTCAATGGATGTTATTCGATGATATGTGAAAAAGTTAGATGCAAACTCACTCAAATATATGAGAAATGTTGAAATTCGACTTCAAATTAGGAAGATAGACTTTGAAAATTTTCCATATTTTCAAAGTGACAGTTGACCTCAATGGGCTTCAATGGATGTTATTCGATGATATGTGAAAAAGTTAGATGCAAACTCACTCAAATATATGAGAAATGTTGAAATTCGACTTCAAATTAGGAAGATAGACTTTGAAAATTTTCCATATTTTCAAAGTGACAGTTGGCCTCAATGGGCTTCAATGGATGTTATTCGATGATATCTGACAGAGTTAGATGCAAACTCACTCAAATATATGAGAAATGTTGAAATTCGACTTCACATTAGGAAGATAGACTTTGAAAATTTTCAATTATTACAAAGTGACAGTTGACCACAATGGTCTTCAATCGATGTTATTCGATGATATGTGAAAAAGTTAGATGCAAACTCACTCAAATATATGGGAAATGTTGAAATTCGACTTCACATTAGGAAGATAGACTTTAAAAATTTTCAATTATTACAAAGTGACAGTTGAACTCAATGGTCTTCAATCGATGTTATTCGATGATATCTGACAGAGTTAGATGCAAACTCACTCAAATATATGAGAAATGTTGAAATTCGACTTCAAATTAGGAAGATAGACTTTGAAAATTTTCAATTATTACAAAGTGACAGTTGACCACAATGGTCTTCAATCGATGTTATTCGATGATATGTGAAAAAGTTAGATGCAAACTCACTCAAATATATGAGAAATGTTGAAATTCGACTTCACATTAGGAAGATAGACTTTGAAAATTTTCAATTATTACAAAGTGACAGTTGACCACAATGGTCTTCAATCGATGTTATTCGATGATATGTGAAAAAGTTTGATGCAAACTCACTCAAATATATGAGAAATGTTGAAATTCGACTTCACATTAGGAAGATAGACTTTGAAAATTTTCAATTATTACAAAGTGACAGTTGACCTCAATGGTCTTCAATCGATGTTATTCGATGATATCTGACAAAGTTATATGCAAACTCACTCAAATATATGAGAAATGTTGAAATTCGAATTCACATTAGGAAGATAGACTTAGAAAATTTTCAATTATTACAAAGTGACAGTTGACCTCAATGGTCTTCAATCGATGTTATTCGATGATATCTGACAGAGTTAGATGCAAACTCACTCAAATATATGAGAAATGTTGAAATTCGACATTCAAATTAGGAAGATAGTCTTTGAAAATTTTCAATTATTACAAAGTGACAGTTGACCTCAATGGTCTTCAATCGATGTTATTCGATGATATCTGACAGAGTTAGATGCAAACTCACTCAAATATATGAGAAATGTTGAAATTCGACTTCAAATTAGGAAGATAGACTTTGAAAATTTTCCATATTTTCAAAGTGACAGTTGACCTCAATGGGCTTCAATGGATGTTATTCGATGATATGTGAAAAAGTTAGATGCAAACTCACTCAAATATATGAGAAATGTTGAAATTCGACTTCACATTAGGAAGATAGACTTTGAAAATTTTCAATTATTACAAAGTGACAGTTGACCTCAATGGTCTTCAATCGATGTTATTCGATGATATCTGACAGAGTTAGATGCAAACCCACTCAAATATATGAGAAATGTTGGAATTCGACTTCAAATTAGGAAGATAGACTTTGAAAATTTTCCATATTTTCAAAGTGACAGTTGACCTCAATGGGCTTCAATGGATGTTATTCGATGATATGTGAAAAAGTTAGATGCAAACTCACTCAAATATATGAGAAATGTTGAAATTCGACTTCACATTAGGAAGATAGACTTTGAAAATTTTCAATTATTACAAAGTGACAGTTGACCACAATGGTCTTCAATCGATGTTATTCGATGATATGTGAAAAAGTTAGGTGCAAACTCACTCAAATATATGAGAAATGTTGAAATTCGACTTCACATTAGGAAGATAGGCTTTGAAAATTTTCAATTATTACAAAGTGACAGTTGACCTCAATGGTCTTCAATCGATGTTATTCGATGATATGTGAAAAAGTTAGATGCAAACTCACTCAAATATATGGGAAATGTTGAAATTCGACTTCACATTAGGAAGATAGACTTTGAAAATTTTCAATTATTACAAAGTGACAGTTGACCACAATGGTCTTCAATCGATGTTATTCGATGATATGTGAAAAAGTTAGATGCAAACTCACTCAAATATATGAGAAATATTGAAATTCGACTTCACATTAGGAAGATAGACTTTGAAAATTTTCAATTATTACAAAGTGACAGTTGACCTCAATGGTCTTCAATCGATGTTATTCGATGATATCTGACAAAGTTATATGCAAACTCACTCAAATATATTAGAAATGTTGAAATTCGACTTCAAATTAGGAAGATAGACTTTGAAAATTTTCCATATTTTCAAAGTGACAGTTGACCTCAATGGGCTTCAATGGATGTTATTCGATGATATGTGAAAAAGTTAGATGCAAACTCACTCAAATATATGAGAAATGTTGAAATTCGACTTCACATTAGGAAGATAGACTTTGAAAATTTTCAATTATTACAAAGTGACAGTTGACCACAATGGTCTTCAATCGATGTTATTCGATGATATGTGAAAAAGTTAGATGCAAACTCACTCAAATATATGAGAAATATTGAAATTCGACTTCACATTAGGAAGATAGACTTTGAAAATTTTCAATTATTACAAAGTGACAGTTGACCTCAATGGTCTTCAATCGATGTTATTCGATGATATCTGACAAAGTTATATGCAAACTCACTCAAATATATTAGAAATGTTGAAATTCGACTTCACATTAGGAAGATAGGCTTTGAAAATTTTCAATTATTACAAAGTGACAGTTGACCTCAATGGTCTTCAATCGATGTTATTCGATGATATGTGAAAAAGTTAGATGCAAACTCACTCAAATATATGAGAAATGTTGAAATTCGACTTCAAATTAGGAAGATAGACTTTGAAAATTTTCCATATTTTCAAAGTGACAGTTGACCTCAATGGGCTTCAATGGATGTTATTCGATGATATCTGACAGAGTTAGATGCAAACTCACTCAAATATATGAGAAATGTTGAAATTCGACTTCACATTAGGAAGATAGACTTTGAAAATTTTCAATTATTACAAAGTGACAGTTGACCACAATGGTCTTCAATCGATGTTATTCGATGATATGTGAAAAAGTTAGATGCAAACTCACTCGAATATATGGGAAATGTTGAAATTCGACTTCACATTAGGAAGATAGACTTTGAAAATTTTCAATTATTACAAAGTGACAGTTGACCTCAATGGTCTTCAATCGATGTTATTCGATGATATCTGACAGAGTTAGATGCAAACTCACTCAAATATATGAGAAATGTTGAAATTCGACTTCAAATTGGGAAGATAGACTTTGAAAATTTTCCATATTTTCAAAGTGACAGTTGACCTCAATGGGCTTCAATGGATGTTATTCGATGATATGTGAAAAAGTTAGATGCAAACTCACTCAAATATATGAGAAATGTTGAAATTCGACTTCACATTAGGAAGATAGACTTTGAAAATTTTCAATTATTACAAAGTGACAGTTGACCACAATGGTCTTCAATCGATGTTATTCCATGATATGTGAAAAAGTTAGATGCAAACTCACTCAAATATATGAGAAATGTTGAAATTCGACTTCACATTAGGAAGATAGACTTTGAAAATTTTCAATTATTACAAAGTGACAGTTGACCTCAATGGTCTTCAATCGATGTTATTCGATGATATCTGACAAAGTTATATGCAAACTCACTCAAATATATGAGAAATGTTGAAATTCGAATTCACATTAGGAAGATAGACTTTGAAAATTTTCAATTATTACAAAGTGACAGTTGACCTCAATGGTCTTCAATCGATGTTATTCGATGATATCTGACAGAGTTAGATGCAAACTCACTCAAATATATGAGAAATGTTGAAATTCGACTTCAAATTAGGAAGATAGACTTTGAAAATTTTCCATATTTTCAAAGTGACAGTTGACCTCAATGGGCTTCAATGGATGTTATTCGATGATATCTGACAGAGTTAGATGCAAACTCACTCAAATATATGAGAAATGTTGAAATTCGACTTCACATTAGGAAGATAGACTTTGAAAATTTTCAATTATTACAAAGTGACAGTTGACCACAATGGTCTTCAATCGATGTTATTCGATGATATGTGAAAAAGTTACATGCAAACTCACTCGAATATATGGGAAATGTTGAAATTCAACTTCACATTAGGAAGATAGACTTTGAAAGTTTTCAATTATTACAAAGTGACAGTTGACCTCAATGGTCTTCAATCGATGTTATTCGATGATATGTGAAAAAGTTAGATGCAAACTCACTCAAATATATGAGAAATATTGAAATTCGACTTCACATTAGGAAGATAGACTTTGAAAATTTTCAATTATTACAAAGTGACAGTTGACCTCAATGGTCTTCAATCGATGTTATTCGATGATATCTGACAAAGTTATATGCAAACTCACTCAAATATATTAGAAATGTTGAAATTCGACTTCAAATTAGGAAGATAGACTTTGAAAATTTTCCATATTTTCAAAGTGACAGTTGACCTCAATGGGCTTCAATGGATGTTATTCGATGATATGTGAAAAAGTTAGATGCAAACTCACTCAAATATATGAGAAATGTTGAAATTCGACTTCACATTAGGAAGATAGACTTTGAAAATTTTCAATTATTACAAAGTGACAGTTGACCACAATGGTCTTCAATCGATGTTATTCGATGATATGTGAAAAAGTTAGATGCAAACTCACTCAAATATATGAGAAATATTGAAATTCGACTTCACATTAGGAAGATAGACTTTGAAAATTTTCAATTATTACAAAGTGACAGTTGACCTCAATGGTCTTCAATCGATGTTATTCGATGATATCTGACAAAGTTATATGCAAACTCACTCAAATATATTAGAAATGTTGAAATTCGACTTCACATTAGGAAGATAGGCTTTGAAAATTTTCAATTATTACAAAGTGACAGTTGACCTCAATGGTCTTCAATCGATGTTATTCGATGATATGTGAAAAAGTTAGATGCAAACTCACTCAAATATATGAGAAATGTTGAAATTCGACTTCAAATTAGGAAGATAGACTTTGAAAATTTTCCATATTTTCAAAGTGACAGTTGACCTCAATGGGCTTCAATGGATGTTATTCGATGATATCTGACAGAGTTAGATGCAAACTCACTCAAATATATGAGAAATGTTGAAATTCGACTTCACATTAGGAAGATAGACTTTGAAAATTTTCAATTATTACAAAGTGACAGTTGACCACAATGGTCTTCAATCGATGTTATTCGATGATATGTGAAAAAGTTAGATGCAAACTCACTCGAATATATGGGAAATGTTGAAATTCGACTTCACATTAGGAAGATAGACTTTGAAAATTTTCAATTATTACAAAGTGACAGTTGACCTCAATGGTCTTCAATCGATGTTATTCGATGATATCTGACAGAGTTAGATGCAAACTCACTCAAATATATGAGAAATGTTGAAATTCGACTTCAAATTGGGAAGATAGACTTTGAAAATTTTCCATATTTTCAAAGTGACAGTTGACCTCAATGGGCTTCAATGGATGTTATTCGATGATATGTGAAAAAGTTAGATGCAAACTCACTCAAATATATGAGAAATGTTGAAATTCGACTTCACATTAGGAAGATAGACTTTGAAAATTTTCAATTATTACAAAGTGACAGTTGACCACAATGGTCTTCAATCGATGTTATTCCATGATATGTGAAAAAGTTAGATGCAAACTCACTCAAATATATGAGAAATGTTGAAATTCGACTTCACATTAGGAAGATAGACTTTGAAAATTTTCAATTATTACAAAGTGACAGTTGACCTCAATGGTCTTCAATCGATGTTATTCGATGATATCTGACAAAGTTATATGCAAACTCACTCAAATATATGAGAAATGTTGAAATTCGAATTCACATTAGGAAGATAGACTTTGAAAATTTTCAATTATTACAAAGTGACAGTTGACCTCAATGGTCTTCAATCGATGTTATTCGATGATATCTGACAGAGTTAGATGCAAACTCACTCAAATATATGAGAAATGTTGAAATTCGACTTCAAATTAGGAAGATAGACTTTGAAAATTTTCCATATTTTCAAAGTGACAGTTGACCTCAATGGGCTTCAATGGATGTTATTCGATGATATCTGACAGAGTTAGATGCAAACTCACTCAAATATATGAGAAATGTTGAAATTCGACTTCACATTAGGAAGATAGACTTTGAAAATTTTCAATTATTACAAAGTGACAGTTGACCACAATGGTCTTCAATCGATGTTATTCGATGATATGTGAAAAAGTTAGATGCAAACTCACTCGAATATATGGGAAATGTTGAAATTCAACTTCACATTAGGAAGATAGACTTTGAAAGTTTTCAATTATTACAAAGTGACAGTTGACCTCAATGGTCTTCAATCGATGTTATTCGATGATATCTGACAGAGTTAGATGCAAACTCACTCAAATATATGAGAAATGTTGAAATTCGACTTCAAATTAGGAAGATAGACTTTGAAAATTTTCCATATTTTCAAAGTGACAGTTGACCTCAATGGGCTTCAATGGATGTTATTCGATGATATGTGAAAAAGTTAGATGCAAACTCACTCAAATATATGAGAAATGTTGAAATTCGACTTCACATTAGGAAGATAGACTTTGAAAATTTTCAATTATTACAAAGTGACAGTTGACCACAATGGTCTTCAATCGATGTTATTCGATGATATGTGAAAAAGTTAGGTGCAAACTCACTCAAATATATGAGAAATGTTGAAATTCGACTTCACATTAGGAAGATAGACTTTGAAAATTTTCAATTATTACAAAGTGACAGTTGACCTCAATGGTCTTCAATCGATGTTATTCGATGATATCTGACAGAGTTAGATACAAACTCACTCAAATATATGAGAAATGTTGAAATTTGACTTCAAATTAGGAAGATAGACTTTGAAAATTTTCCATATTTTCAAAGTGACAGTTGACCTCAATGGGCTTCAATGGATGTTATTCGATGATATCTGACAGAGTTAGATGCAAACTCACTCAAATATATGAGAAATGTTGAAATTCTACTTCACATTAGGAAGATAGACTTTGAAAATTTTCAATTATTACAAAGTGACAGTTGACCTCAATGGGCTTCAATGGATGTTATTCGATGATATGTGAAAAAGTTAGATGCAAACTCACTCAAATATATGAGAAGTGTTGAAATTCGACTTCACATTAGGAAGATAGAATTTGAAAATTTTCAATTATTACAAAGTGACAGTTGACCTCAATGGTCTTCAATCGATGTTATTCGATGATATCTGACAGAGTTAGATGCAAACTCACTCAAATATATGAGAAATGTTGAAATTCGACTTCACATTAGGAAGATAGACTTTGAAAATTTTCCATATTTTCAAAGTGACAGTTGACCTCAATGGGCTTCAATGGATGTTATTCGATGAAATATGACAAAGTTAGATGCAAACTCACCCAAATATATGAGAAATGTTGAAATTCGACTTCACATTAGGAAGATAGATTTTGAAAATTTTCAATTATTACAAAGTGACAGTTGACCACAATGGTCTTCAATCGATGTTATTCGATGATATCTGACAGAGTTAGATGCAAACTCACTCAAATATATGAGAAATGTTGAAATTCGACTTCACATTAGGAAGATAGACTTTGAAAATTTTCAATTATTACAAAGTGACAGTTGACCTCAATGGTCTTCAATCGATGTTATTCGATGATATCTGACAGAGTTAGATGCAAACTCACTCAAATATATGAGAAATGTTGAAATTCGACTTCAAATTAGGAAGATAGACTTTGAAAATTTTCCATATTTTCAAAGTGACAGTTGACCTCAATGGGCTTCAATGGATGTTATACGATGATATCTGACAGAGTTAGATGCAAACTCACTCAAATATATGAGAAATGTTGAAATTCGACTTCAAATTAGGAAGATAGACTTTGAAAATTTTACATATTTTCAAAGTGACAGTTGACCTCAATGGGCTTCAATGGATGTTATTCGATGATATCTGACAGAGTTAGATGCACACTCACTCAAATATATGAGAAATGTTGAAATTCTACTTCACATTAGGAAGATAGACTTTGAAAATTTTCAATTATTACAAAGTTACAGTTGACCTCAATGGGCTTCAATGGATGTTAATCGATGATATGTGAAAAAGTTAGATGCAAACTCACTCAAATATATGAGAAATGTTGAAATTCGACTTAGCATTAGGAAGATAGAATTTGAAAATTTTCAATTATTACAAAGTGACAGTTGACCTCAATGGGCTTCAATGGATGTTATTCGATGAAATCTGACAAAGTTAGATGCAAACTCACTCAAATATATGAGAAATGTTGAAATTCGACTTCACATTAGGAAGATAGATTTTGAAAATTTTCAATTATTACAAAGTGACAGTTGACCACAATGGTCTTCAATCGATGTTATTCGATGATATCTGACAAAGTTATATGCAAACTCACTCAAATATATGAGAAATGTTGAAATTCGACTTCACATTAGGAAGATAGACTTTGAAAATTTTCAATTATTACAAAGTGACAGTTGACTTCAATGGTCTTCAATCGATGTTATTCGATGATATCTGACAGAGTTAGATGCAAACTCACTCAAATATATGAGAAATGTTGAAATTCGACTTCAAATTAGGAAGATAGACTTTGAAAATTTTCCATATTTTCAAAGTGACAGTTGACCTCAATGGGCTTCAATGGATGTTATTCGATGATATGTGAAAAAGTTAGATGCAAACTCACTCAAATATATGAGAAATGTTGAAATTCGACTTCACATTAGGAAGACAGACTTTGAAAATTTTCAATTATTACAAAGTGACAGTTGACCTCAATGGTCTTCAATCGATGTTATTCGATGATATCTGACAGAGTTAGATGCAAACTCACTCAAATATATGAGAAATGTTGAAATTCGACTTCAAATTAGGAAGATAGACTTTGAAAATTTTCAATTATTACAAAGTGACAGTTGAACTCAATGGTCTTCAATCGATGTTATTCGATAATATCTGACAGAGTTAGATGCAAACTCACTCAAATATATGAGAAATGTTGAAATTCGACTTCACATTAGGAAGATAGACTTTGAAAGTTTTCAATTATTACAAAGTGACAGTTGAACTCAATGGTCTTCAATCGATGTTATTCGATGATACCTGACAGAGTTAGATGCAAACTCACTCAAATATATGAGAAATGTTGAAATTCGACTTCAAATTAGGAAGATAGACTTTGAAAATTTTCAATTATTACAAAGTGACAGTTGAACTCAATGGTCTTCAATCGATGTTATTCGATGATACCTGACAGAGTTAGATGCAAACTCACTCAAATATATGAGAAATGTTGAAATTCGACTTCAAATTAGGAAGATAGACTTTGAAAATTTTCCATATTTTCAAAGTGACAGTTGACCTCAATGGCCTTCAATCGATGTTATTCGATGATATCTGACAGAGTTAGATGCAAACTCACTCAAATATATGAGAAATGTTGAAATTCGACTTCACATTAGGAAGATGGACTTGAAAATTTTCAATTATTACAAAGTGACAGTTGAACTCAATGGTCTTCAATCGATGTTATTCGATGATATCTGACAAAGTTAGATGTAAACTCACTCAAATATATGAGAAATGTTGAAATTCGACTTCACATTAGGAAGATAGACTTTGAAAATTTTCAATTATTACAAAGTGACAGTTGAACTCAATGGTCTTCAATCGATGTTATTCGATGATATCTGACAGAGTTAGATGCAAACTCACTCAAATATATGAGAAATGTTGAAATTCGACTCCAAATTAGGAAGATAGACTTTGAAAATTTTCAATTATTACAAAGTGACAGTTGACCTCAATAGGCTTCAATGGATGTTATTCGATGATATCTGATAAAGTTAGATGCAAACTCACTCAAATATATGAGAAATGTTGAAATTCGACTTCAAATTAGGAAGATAGACTTTGAAAATTTTCAATTATTACAAAGTGACAGTTGACCTCAATGGTCTTCAATCGATGTTATTCGATGATATGTGAAAAAGTTAGATGCAAACCAACTCAAATATATGAGAAATGTTGAAATTCGACTTCAAATTAGGAAGATAGACTTTGAAAATTTTCAATTATTACAAAGTGACAGTTGACCTCAATGGTCTTCAATCGATGTTATTCGATGATATCTGACAGAGTTAGATGCAAACTCACTCAAATATATGAGAAATGTTGAAATTCGACTTCAAATTAGGAAGATAGACTTTGAAAATTTTCAATTATTACAAAGTGACAGTTGACCTCAATGGGCTTCAATGGATGTTATTCGATGATATCTGACAAAGTTAGATGCAAACCAACTCAAATATATGAGAAATGTTGAAATTCGACTTCAAATTAGGAAGATAGACTTTGAAAATTTTCAATTATTACAAAGTGACAGTTGACCTCAATGGTCTTCAATCGATGTTATTCGATGATATGTGAAAAAGTTAGATGCAAACTCACTCAAATATATGAGAAATGTTGAAATTCGACTTCACATTAGGAAGATAGACTTTGAAAATTTTCAATTATTACAAAGTGACAGTTGACCTCAATGTTCTTCAATCGATGTTATTCGATGATATCTGACAGAGTTAGATGCAAACTCACTCAAATATATGAGAAATGTTGAAATTCGACTTCAAATTAGGAAGATAGACTTTGAAAATTTTCAATAATTACAAAGTGACAGTTGACCTCAATGGGCTTCAATGGATGTTATTCGATGATATCTGACAAAGTTAGATGCAAACCAACTCAAATATATGAGAAATGTTGAAATTCGACTTCACATTAGGAAGATAGACTTTGAAAATTTTCAATTATTACAAAGTGACAGTTGAACTCAATGGTCTTCAATCGATGTTATTCGATGATACCTGACAGAGTTAGATGCAAACTCACTCAAATATATGAGAAATGTTGAAATTCGACTTCAAATTAGGAAGATAGACTTTGAAAATTTTCAATTATTACAAAGTGACAGTTGACCTCAATGGGCTTCAATGGATGTTATTCGATGATATCTGACAAAGTTAGATGCAAACCAACTCAAATATATGAGAAATGTTGAAATTCGACTTCACATTAGGAAGATAGACTTTGAAAATTTTCCATATTTACAAAGTGACAGTTGACCTCAATGATCTTCAATCGATGTTATTCGATGATATCTGACAGAGTTAGATGCAAACTCACTCAAATATATGAGAAATGTTGAAATTCGACTTCAAATTAGGAAGATAGACTTTGAAAATTTTCAATTATTACAAAGTGACAGTTGACCTCAATGGGCTTCAATGGATGTTATTCGATGATATCTGATAAAGTTAGATGCAAACTCACTCAAATATATGAGAAATGTTGAAATTCGACTTCAAATTAGGAAGATAGACTTTGAAAATTTTCAATTATTACAAAGTGACAGTTGACCTCAATGGTCTTCAATCGATGTTATTCGATGATATCTGAGAGAGTTAGATGCAAACTCACTCAAATATATGAGAAATGTTGAAATTCGACTTCAAATTAGGAAGATAGACTTGGAAAATTTTCAATTATTACAAAGTGACAGTTGACCTCAATGGTCTTCAATCGATGTTATTCGATGATATGTGAAAAAGTTAGATGCAAACTCACTCAAATATATGAGAAATGTTGAAATTCGACTCCAAATTAGGAAGATAGACTTTGAAAATTTTCAATTATCACAAAGTGACAGTTGACCTCAATAGGCTTCAATGGATGTTATTCGATGATATCTGATGAAGTTAGATGCAAACTCACTCAAATATATGAGAAATGTTGAAATTCGACTTCAAATTAGGAAGATAGACTTTGAAAATTTTCAATTATTACAAAGTGACAGTTGACCTCAATGGTCTTCAATCGATGTTATTCGATGATATCTGAGAGAGTTAGATGCAAACTCACTCAAATATATGAGAAATGTTGAAATTCGACTTCAAATTAGGAAGATAGACTTTGAAAATTTTCAATTATTACAAAGTGACAGTTGACCTCAATGGGCTTCAATGGATGTTATTCGATGATATCTGACAAAGTTAGATGCAAACCAACTCAAATATATGAGAAATGTTGAAATTCGACTTCACATTAGGAAGATAGACTTTGAAAATTTTCAATTATTACAAAGTGACAGTTGACCTCAATGGTCTTCAATCGATGTTATTCGATGATATGTGAAAAAGTTAGATGCAAACTCACTCAAATATATGAGAAATGTTGAAATTCGACTTCACATTAGGAAGATAGACTTTGAAAATTTTCAATAATTACAAAGTGACAGTTGACCTCAATGTTCTTCAATCGATGTTATTCGATGATATCTGACAGAGTTAGATGCAAACTCACTCAAATATATGAGAAATGTTGAAATTCGACTTCAAATTAGGAAGATAGACTTTGAAAATTTTCAATTATTACAAAGTGACAGTTGACCTCAATGGTCTTCAATCGATGTTATTCGATGATATGTGAAAAAGTTAGATGCAAACTCACTCAAATATATGAGAAATGTTGAAATTCGACTCCAAATTAGGAAGATAGACTTTGAAAATTTTCAATTATCACAAAGTGACAGTTGACCTCAATAGGCTTCAATGGATGTTATTCGATGATATCTGATGAAGTTAGATGCAAACTCACTCAAATATATGAGAAATGTTGAAATTCGACTTCAAATTAGGAAGATAGACTTTGAAAATTTTCAATTATTACAAAGTGACAGTTGACCTCAATGGTCTTCAATCGATGTTATTCGATGATATCTGAGAGAGTTAGATGCAAACTCACTCAAATATATGAGAAATGTTGAAATTCGACTTCAAATTAGGAAGATAGACTTTGAAAATTTTCAATTATTACAAAGTGACAGTTGACCTCAATGGGCTTCAATGGATGTTATTCGATGATATCTGACAAAGTTAGATGCAAACCAACTCAAATATATGAGAAATGTTGAAATTCGACTTCACATTAGGAAGATAGACTTTGAAAATTTTCAATTATTACAAAGTGACAGTTGAACTCAATGGTCTTCAATCGATGTTATTCGATGATACCTGACAGAGTTAGATGCAAACTCACTCAAATATATGAGAAATGTTGAAATTCGACTTCAAATTAGGAAGATAGACTTTGAAAATTTTCAATTATTACAAAGTGACAGTTGACCTCAATGGGCTTCAATGGATGTTATTCGATGATATCTGACAAAGTTAGATGCAAACCAACTCAAATATATGAGAAATGTTGAAATTCGACTTCACATTAGGAAGATAGACTTTGAAAATTTTCCATATTTACAAAGTGACAGTTGACCTCAATGATCTTCAATCGATGTTATTCGATGATATCTGACAGAGTTAGATGCAAACTCACTCAAATATATGAGAAATGTTGAAATTCGACTTCAAATTAGGAAGATAGACTTTGAAAATTTTCAATTATTACAAAGTGACAGTTGACCTCAATGGGCTTCAATGGATGTTATTCGATGATATCTGATAAAGTTAGATGCAAACTCACTCAAATATATGAGAAATGTTGAAATTCGACTTCAAATTAGGAAGATAGACTTTGAAAATTTTCAATTATTACAAAGTGACAGTTGACCTCAATGGTCTTCAATCGATGTTATTCGATGATATCTGAGAGAGTTAGATGCAAACTCACTCAAATATATGAGAAATGTTGAAATTCGACTTCAAATTAGGAAGATAGACTTTGAAAATTTTCAATTATTACAAAGTGACAGTTGACCTCAATGGTCTTCAATCGATGTTATTCGATGATATGTGAAAAAGTTAGATGCAAACTCACTCAAATATATGAGAAATGTTGAAATTCGACTTCACATTAGGAAGATAGACTTTGAAAATTTTCAATTATTACAAAGTGACAGTTGACCTCAATGTTCTTCAATCGATGTTATTCGATGATATCTGACAGAGTTAGATGCAAACTCACTCAAATATATGAGAAATGTTGAAATTCGACTTCAAATTAGGAAGATAGACTTTGAAAATTTTCAATTATTACAAAGTGACAGTTGACCTCAATGGGCTTCAATGGATGTTATTCGATGATATCTGACAAAGTTAGATGCAAACCAACTCAAATATATGAGAAATGTTGAAATTCGACTTCACATTAGGAAGATAGACTTTGAAAATTTTCCATATTTACAAAGTGACAGTTGACCTCAATGATCTTCAATCGATGTTATTCGATGATATCTGACAGAGTTAGATGCAAACTCACTCAAATATATGAGAAATGTTGAAATTCGACTTCAAATTAGGAAGATAGACTTTGAAAATTTTCAATTATTACAAAGTGACAGTTGACCTCAATGGGCTTCAATGGATGTTATTCGATGATATCTGACAAAGTTAGATGCAAACCAACTCAAATATATGAGAAATGTTGAAATTCGACTTCAAATTAGGAAGATAGACTTTGAAAATTTTCAATTATTACAAAGTGACAGTTGACCTCAATGGTCTTCAATCGATGTTATTCGATGATATGTGAAAAAGTTAGATGCAAACTCACTCAAATATATGAGAAATGTTGAAATTCGACTCCAAATTAGGAAGATAGACTTTGAAAATTTTCAATTATCACAAAGTGACAGTTGACCTCAATAGGCTTCAATGGATGTTATTCGATGATATCTGATGAAGTTAGATGCAAACTCACTCAAATATATGAGAAATGTTGAAATTCGACTTCAAATTAGGAAGATAGACTTTGAAAATTTTCAATTATTACAAAGTGACAGTTGACCTCAATGGTCTTCAATCGATGTTATTCGATGATATCTGAGAGAGTTAGATGCAAACTCACTCAAATATATGAGAAATGTTGAAATTCGACTTCAAATTAGGAAGATAGACTTTGAAAATTTTCAATTATTACAAAGTGACAGTTGACCTCAATGGTCTTCAATCGATGTTATTCGATGATATGTGAAAAAGTTAGATGCAAACTCACTCAAATATATGAGAAATGTTGAAATTCGACTTCACATTAGGAAGATAGACTTTGAAAATTTTCAATTATTACAAAGTGACAGTTGACCTCAATGTTCTTCAATCGATGTTATTCGATGATATCTGACAGAGTTAGATGCAAACTCACTCAAATATATGAGAAATGTTGAAATTCGACTTCAAATTAGGAAGATAGACTTTGAAAATTTTCAATTATTACAAAGTGACAGTTGACCTCGATAGGCTTCAATGGATGTTATTCGATGATATCTGATGAAGTTAGATGCAAACTCACTCAAATATATGAGAAATGTTGAAATTCGACTTCAAATTAGGAAGATAGACTTTGAAAATTTTCAATTATTACAAAGTGACAGTTGACCTCAATGGGCTTCAATGGATGTTATTCGATGATATCTGATAAAGTTAGATGCAAACTCACTCAAATATATGAGAAATGTTGAAATTCGACTTCAAATTAGGAAGATAGACTTTGAAAATTTTCAATTATTACAAAGTGACAGTTGACCTCAATGGTCTTCAATCGATGTTATTCGATGATATCTGAGAGAGTTAGATGCAAACTCACTCAAATATATGAGAAATGTTGAAATTCGACTTCAAATTAGGAAGATAGACTTTGAAAATTTTCAATTATTACAAAGTGACAGTTGACCTCAATGGTCTTCAATCGATGTTATTCGATGATATGTGAAAAAGTTAGATGCAAACTCACTCAAATATATGAGAAATGTTGAAATTCGACTCCAAATTAGGAAGATAGACTTTGAAAATTTTCAATTATCACAAAGTGACAGTTGACCTCAATAGGCTTCAATGGATGTTATTCGATGATATCTGATGAAGTTAGATGCAAACTCACTCAAATATATGAGAAATGTTGAAATTCGACTTCAAATTAGGAAGATAGACTTTGAAAATTTTCAATTATTACAAAGTGACAGTTGACCTCAATGGTCTTCAATCGATGTTATTCGATGATATCTGAGAGAGTTAGATGCAAACTCACTCAAATATATGAGAAATGTTGAAATTCGACTTCAAATTAGGAAGATAGACTTTGAAAATTTTCAATTATTACAAAGTGACAGTTGACCTCAATGGTCTTCAATCGATGTTATTCGATGATATGTGAAAAAGTTAGATGCAAACTCACTCAAATATATGAGAAATGTTGAAATTCGACTTCACATTAGGAAGATAGACTTTGAAAATTTTCAATTATTACAAAGTGACAGTTGACCTCAATGTTCTTCAATCGATGTTATTCGATGATATCTGACAGAGTTAGATGCAAACTCACTCAAATATATGAGAAATGTTGAAATTCGACTTCAAATTAGGAAGATAGACTTTGAAAATTTTCAATTATTACAAAGTGACAGTTGACCTCAATGGGCTTCAATGGATGTTATTCGATGATATCTGACAAAGTTAGATGCAAACCAACTCAAATATATGAGAAATGTTGAAATTCGACTTCACATTAGGAAGATAGACTTTGAAAATTTTCCATATTTACAAAGTGACAGTTGACCTCAATGATCTTCAATCGATGTTATTCGATGATATCTGACAGAGTTAGATGCAAACTCACTCAAATATATGAGAAATGTTGAAATTCGACTTCAAATTAGGAAGATAGACTTTGAAAATTTTCAATTATTACAAAGTGACAGTTGACCTCAATGGGCTTCAATGGATGTTATTCGATGATATCTGACAAAGTTAGATGCAAACCAACTCAAATATATGAGAAATGTTGAAATTCGACTTCACATTAGGAAGATAGACTTTGAAAATTTTCCATATTTACAAAGTGACAGTTGACCTCAATGATCTTCAATCGATGTTATTCGATGATATCTGACAGAGTTAGATGCAAACTCACTCAAATATATGAGAAATGTTGAAATTCGACTTCAAATTAGGAAGATAGACTTTGAAAATTTTCAATTATTACAAAGTGACAGTTGACCTCAATGGGCTTCAATGGATGTTATTCGATGATATCTGACAAAGTTAGATGCAAACCAACTCAAATATATGAGAAATGTTGAAATTCGACTTCACATTAGGAAGATAGACTTTGAAAATTTTCAATTATTACAAAGTGACAGTTGACCTCAATGGGCTTCAATGGATGTTATTCGATGATATCTGACAAAGTTAGATGCAAACTCACTCAAATATATGAGAAATGTTGAAATTCGACTCCAAATTAGGAAGATAGACTTTGAAAATTTTCCATATTTTCAAAGTGACAGTTGACCTCAATGGGCTTCAATGGATGTTATTCGATGATATCTGACAAAGTTAGATGCAAACACACTCAAATATATGAGAAATGTTGAAATTCGACTTCACATTAGGAAGATAGACTTTGAAAATTTTCAATTATTACAAAGTGACAGTTGACTTCAATGGTCTTCAATCGATGTTATTCGATGATATCTGAGAGAGTTAGATGCAAACTCACTCAAATATATGAGAAATGTTGAAATTCGACTTCACATTAGGAAGATAGACTTTGAAAATTTTCAATTATTACAAAGTGACAGTTGACCTCAATAGGCTTCAATGGATGTTATTCGATGATATCTGATAAAGTTAGATGCAAACTAACTCAAATATATGAGAAATGTTGAAATTCGACTTCAAATTAGGAAGATAGACTTTGAAAATTTTCAATTATTACAAAGTGACAGTTGACCTCAATGTTCTTCAATCGATGTTATTCGATGATATCTGACAGAGTTAGATGCAAACTCACTCAAATATATGAGAAATGTTGAAATTCGACTTCAAATTAGGAAGATAGACTTTGAAAATTTTCAATTATTACAAAGTGACAGTTGACCTCAATGGGCTTCAATGGATGTTATTCGATGATATCTGAGAGAGTTAGATGCAAACTCACTCAAATATATGAGAAATGTTGAAATTCGACTTCACATTAGGAAGATAGACTTTGAAAATTTTCAATTATTACAAAGTGACAGTTGACCTCAATAGGCTTCAATGGATGTTATTCGATGATATCTGATAAAGTTAGATGCAAACTCACTCAAATATATGAGAAATGTTGAAATTCGACTTCACATTAGGAAGATAGACTTTGAAAATTTTCAATTATTACAAAGTGACAGTTGACCTCAATGTTCTTCAATCGATGTTATTCGATGATATCTGACAGAGTTAGATGCAAACTCACTCAAATATATGAGAAATGTTGAAATTCGACTTCAAATTAGGAAGATAGACTTTGAAAATTTTCAATTATTACAAAGTGACAGTTGACCTCAATGTTCTTCAATCGATGTTATTCGATGATATCTGACAGAGTTAGATGCAAACTCACTCAAATATATGAGAAATGTTGAAATTCGACTTCAAATTAGGAAGATAGACTTTGAAAATTTTCAATTATTACAAAGTGACAGTTGACCTCAATGGGCTTCAATGGATGTTATTCGATGATATCTGACAAAGTTAGATGCAAACCAACTCAAATATATGAGAAATGTTGAAATTCGACTTCAAATTAGGAAGATAGACTTTGAAAATTTTCAATTATTACAAAGTGACAGTTGACCTCAATGGGCTTCAATGGATGTTATTCGATGATATCTGACAAAGTTAGATGCAAACCAACTCAAATATATGAGAAATGTTGAAATTCGACTTCACATTAGGAAGATAGACTTTGAAAATTTTCCATATTTACAAAGTGACAGTTGACCTCAATGATCTTCAATCGATGTTATTCGATGATATCTGACAGAGTTAGATGCAAACTCACTCAAATATATGAGAAATGTTGAAATTCGACTTCAAATTAGGAAGATAGACTTTGAAAATTTTCAATTATTACAAAGTGACAGTTGACCTCAATGGGCTTCAATGGATGTTATTCGATGATATCTGACAAAGTTAGATGCAAACCAACTCAAATATATGAGAAATGTTGAAATTCGACTTCACATTAGGAAGATAGACTTTGAAAATTTTCAATTATTACAAAGTGACAGTTGACCTCAATGGGCTTCAATGGATGTTATTCGATGATATCTGACAAAGTTAGATGCAAACTCACTCAAATATATGAGAAATGTTGAAATTCGACTCCAAATTAGGAAGATAGACTTTGAAAATTTTCCATATTTTCAAAGTGACAGTTGACCTCAATGGGCTTCAATGGATGTTATTCGATGATATCTGACAAAGTTAGATGCAAACACACTCAAATATATGAGAAATGTTGAAATTCGACTTCACATTAGGAAGATAGACTTTGAAAATTTTCAATTATTACAAAGTGACAGTTGACTTCAATGGTCTTCAATCGATGTTATTCGATGATATCTGAGAGAGTTAGATGCAAACTCACTCAAATATATGAGAAATGTTGAAATTCGACTTCACATTAGGAAGATAGACTTTGAAAATTTTCAATTATTACAAAGTGACAGTTGACCTCAATAGGCTTCAATGGATGTTATTCGATGATATCTGATAAAGTTAGATGCAAACTAACTCAAATATATGAGAAATGTTGAAATTCGACTTCAAATTAGGAAGATAGACTTTGAAAATTTTCAATTATTACAAAGTGACAGTTGACCTCAATGGTCTTCAATCGATGTTATTCGATGATATCTGAGAGAGTTAGATGCAAACTCACTCAAATATATGAGAAATGTTGAAATTCGACTTCAAATTAGGAAGATAGACTTTGAAAATTTTCAATTATTACAAAGTGACAGTTGACCTCAATGGTCTTCAATCGATGTTATTCGATGATATCTGAGAGAGTTAGATGCAAACTCACTCAAATATATGAGAAATGTTGAAATTCGACTTCAAATTAGGAAGATAGACTTTGAAAATTTTCAATTATTACAAAGTGACAGTTGACCTCAATGGTCTTCAATCGATGTTATTCGATGATATGTGAAAAAGTTAGATGCAAACTCACTCAAATATATGAGAAATGTTGAAATTCGACTTCACATTAGGAAGATAGACTTTGAAAATTTTCAATTATTACAAAGTGACAGTTGACCTCAATGTTCTTCAATCGATGTTATTCGATGATATCTGACAGAGTTAGATGCAAACTCACTCAAATATATGAGAAATGTTGAAATTCGACTTCAAATTAGGAAGATAGACTTTGAAAATTTTCAATTATTACAAAGTGACAGTTGACCTCAATGGGCTTCAATGGATGTTATTCGATGATATCTGACAAAGTTAGATGCAAACCAACTCAAATATATGAGAAATGTTGAAATTCGACTTCACATTAGGAAGATAGACTTTGAAAATTTTCAATTATTACAAAGTGACAGTTGAACTCAATGGTCTTCAATCGATGTTATTCGATGATACCTGACAGAGTTAGATGCAAACTCACTCAAATATATGAGAAATGTTGAAATTCGACTTCAAATTAGGAAGATAGACTTTGAAAATTTTCAATTATTACAAAGTGACAGTTGACCTCAATGGGCTTCAATGGATGTTATTCGATGATATCTGACAAAGTTAGATGCAAACCAACTCAAATATATGAGAAATGTTGAAATTCGACTTCACATTAGGAAGATAGACTTTGAAAATTTTCCATATTTACAAAGTGACAGTTGACCTCAATGATCTTCAATCGATGTTATTCGATGATATCTGACAGAGTTAGATGCAAACTCACTCAAATATATGAGAAATGTTGAAATTCGACTTCAAATTAGGAAGATAGACTTTGAAAATTTTCAATTATTACAAAGTGACAGTTGACCTCAATGGGCTTCAATGGATGTTATTCGATGATATCTGACAAAGTTAGATGCAAACCAACTCAAATATATGAGAAATGTTGAAATTCGACTTCACATTAGGAAGATAGACTTTGAAAATTTTCAATTATTACAAAGTGACAGTTGACCTCAATGTTCTTCAATCGATGTTATTCGATGATATCTGACAGAGTTAGATGCAAACTCACTCAAATATATGAGAAATGTTGAAATTCGACTTCAAATTAGGAAGATAGACTTTGAAAATTTTCAATTATTACAAAGTGACAGTTGACCTCAATGGGCTTCAATGGATGTTATTCGATGATATCTGACAAAGTTAGATGCAAACCAACTCAAATATATGAGAAACGTTGAAATTCGACTTCACATTAGGAAGATAGACTTTGAAAATTTTCCATATTTACAAAGTGACAGTTGACCTCAATGATCTTCAATCGATGTTATTCGATGATATCTGACAGAGTTAGATGCAAACTCACTCAAATATATGAGAAATGTTGAAATTCGACTTCAAATTAGGAAGATAGACTTTGAAAATTTTCAATTATTACAAAGTGACAGTTGACCTCAATGGGCTTCAATGGATGTTATTTGATGACATCTGACAAAGTTAGATGCAAACTCACTCAAATAGATGAGAAATGTTGAAATTCGACTTCAAATTAGGAAGATAGACTTTGAAAATTTTCCATATTTTCAAAGTGACAGTTGACCTCAATGGTCTTCAATCGATGTTATTCGATGATATCTGACAAAGTTAGATGCAAACTCACTCAAATATATGAGAAATGTTGAAATTCGACTCCAAATTAGGAAGATAGACTTTGAAAATTTTCCATATTTTCAAAGTGACAGTTGACCTCAATGAGCTTCAATGGATGTTATTCGATGATATCTGACAAAGTTAGATGCAAACACACTCAAATATATGAGAAATGTTGAAATTCGACTTCACATTAGGAAGATAGACTTTGAAAATTTTCAATTATTACAAAGTGACAGTTGACCTCAATGGTCTTCAATCGATGTTATTCGATGATATCTGAGAGAGTTAGATGCAAACTCACTCAAATATATGAGAAATGTTGAAATTCGACTTCACATTAGGAAGATAGACTTTGAAAATTTTCAATTATTACAAAGTGACAGTTGAACTCAATGGTCTTCAATCGATGTTATTCGATGATACCTGACAGAGTTAGATGCAAACTCACTCAAATATATAAGAAATGTTGAAATTCGACTTCAAATTAGGAAGATAGACTTTGAAAATTTTCAATTATTACAAAGTGACAGTTGACCTCAATGGGCTTCAATGGATGTTATTCGATGATATCTGACAAAGTTAGATGCAAACCAACTCAAATATATGAGAAATGTTGAAATTCGACTTCACATTAGGAAGATAGACTTTGAAAATTTTCCATATTTACAAAGTGACAGTTGACCTCAATGATCTTCAATCGATGTTATTCGATGATATCTGACAGAGTTAGATGCAAACTCACTCAAATATATGAGAAATGTTGAAATTCGACTTCAAATTAGGAAGATAGACTTTGAAAATTTTCAATTATTACAAAGTGACAGTTGACCTCAATGGGCTTCAATGGATGTTATTCGATGATATCTGACAAAGTTAGATGCAAACCAACTCAAATATATGAGAAATGTTGAAATTCGACTTCACATTAGGAAGATAGACTTTGAAAATTTTCCATATTTACAAAGTGACAGTTGACCTCAATGATCTTCAATCGATGTTATTCGATGATATCTGACAGAGTTAGATGCAAACTCACTCAAATATATGAGAAATGTTGAAATTCGACTTCAAATTAGGAAGATAGACTTTGAAAATTTTCAATTATTACAAAGTGACAGTTGACCTCAATGGGCTTCAATGGATGTTATTTGATGACATCTGACAAAGTTAGATGCAAACTCACTCAAATAGATGAGAAATGTTGAAATTCGACTTCAAATTAGGAAGATAGACTTTGAAAATTTTCCATATTTTCAAAGTGACAGTTGACCTCAATGGGCTTCAATGGATG